>NC_062561.1:77940000-78240000 GCF_022837055.1 Prionailurus viverrinus
AACTCAATACATATTTGTTTAATTAAAAATCTATTAAATAAGATATTATACACTGCAATCTTCAGTTTCTTTTAAAGAAATGACCAAGATATCCTTATAATGATGCTTACAATATTCATTTCTTCTTAGGCATTCAAAGGTAAACTTCACCTTCTCCTAGATAGAATACGGAAAAAAAACTGAATTAATGAGGTCTGCATCTCCGACATTTTTATTGTATGATATTTTCTTTTTTCAAATAAGATACCTCACTAGTAGACTAATCATTTATTGAAGTATACATTTTCCAAATTATATTCTACAAAAAAGAGAGTTTATAGTTAAGATTATAAGAATAGAAATCTAAAGTTCATTTAGATCAACATTTTAGAAAGTTAATAGTGAGAATATATATATTCGACAATTTCATCCAAATAAGAAGCTCTTCCAAATGTGTTCAGAAGCTAGTTTACTGATGTATAACTAAAGTCATTTCAGAAAGAATAAGGCAGTTCATTTAGGCCAATAAATGTACTATTCTGCTTGACTGATAAAATTCACACTTTCTTTCCCCCTTGTCCATCCTTTTATAGGATTTTTTCAGAGTTATACATGCATGTATATTAATAATCAAATAATTCCACAAGATATTTAAAAAAAATTCTTCCACCTCCCCCAGCCCCAATTTTTCCTTCTCAGAGACAAATACTTGAGCCCCTTTCTGCTGTTTCTGTATTTAGCTACATTTCTGGAAATAACCTGTTTTATGCTTTTCTTGATTTTTTAAAATCTTTTTATCTTTATAGACCTCCCCCTAGGGCACGTGAAGATAAAATACTCATTTTTCAGCCCATATGCACCTCCCACTCTAAGTTCAGCATGCTTCCCTGTATTACGACGTTGTCAAAACAAGTCTTAACTCAGACATGCAGTCACCTGGAGATCTCCGTCCCTCGCCATTCTGGTTTTCCAAGAGCTAATCATTATCTAACAGTTTCCTACGTACTCATGACTTCAACCCCAAATCCCTCCCAGTTGTTTCGGCAGAATGGGGATGTTCTATCAGCTTTATCTCCCGGAGTCTTTCACGATCTGGACCTGTTGCTTTTATGCCTGGCGTACAGCCACCAGCCTGACAGCCTCAATGAACAACCCCCTGGGGACACCTGCAGCTTCTGTCCTGTGGCTCTCCTATTGAGGAATAGCTCCTATGTCCTTTCTGGGTTTGGTGGACCAAGGTAGTATCTTTGTAAGGAAAAGCTCCTGGGAGCAAATTTCTGAGATGCCGCATGCCTAAAAATGTGTTTGTTCTACCTCATATTTAATTTCTTGTTTGGCTGAGCACGGAATTCTAGTTCAGAAATTCTTATCCTCCAGATTTCTTTCTGTGCATGACACCCATCTTCAGTTGTTGGGCTTCTGGGCCCCACCTTTTAGTTTTATTTTATTTTTTAATGTTTATTTATTTTTGAGAGAGAGAGAGGGAGGGGCAGAGAGAGAGAGAGAGAGAGGGAGACAGAGGATCCCAAGCAGGCTGTTCACAGTGCGGAGCCTGCTGTGGGGCTCGAACTCACGAACTGTGAGATCATGACCCGAGCCAAAGTCAGATGCTTAAGTCAGACCGCTTAACCGACTGA
This sequence comes from Prionailurus viverrinus, assembly GCF_022837055.1. NCBI lineage: Eukaryota > Metazoa > Chordata > Mammalia > Carnivora > Felidae > Prionailurus > Prionailurus viverrinus. Next base: position 77,941,617 of record NC_062561.1, read on the forward strand.
GCTACCCAGGCGCCCCTGGGCCCTGCCTTTGAATTCTCTTATCTCATTTCTCTTTATGCCACTGCATCTCTTTGCTCTGCTTTCTGGAGGATTTGGGGACTTTTATTGTGTAATGATATTATTGAGGTTTTTTTTTTTTTTCTATCACATTTTAATTTCCAAGAGTTCTTTCACGTACTCTGAATGTTGTTGTTGTTTTGTTTTGAACTGACTGGTCTCATTTCACAGTTGCAATATATTCTTTCATCGTGGAGAGATTTGCAGAGCTTTTATTTGCCACGTTTTATTTCCTCCCTGCAGGGGCCCTGTTTTCTTCAAGTCATTTTTTTCTTCTTGGTTTGTTCATCTCTTATTTTTTACGCGAGAAGCCTGTGCGTTCTGGATCCAATGTCTGCAGGGGAAGTATTGCAATGGAGCACCTAAGCAAGGTTGTGAGTGGCCTGGGAAGGGGACCTACCTGAACTGTTTACATGGAGAAGTTTGTACATTTCTTTGGATCAGATTTCCCAGGAAACATGCGGCCTATCTGTCCAGGAGAGCAAAAGCTCTTTGAAACTTATCCATCCTTCCATCCTTTCGGATTTATGCCTAAAAACAATTTCTTTTCTGTTGGGTCTGCCTAGAAAACATCACTGTACTTTTCTGTATCTCATTCTGCTCTGTTCCATCTCTGATTCATTCCCCCAGCTAGAATAATACCGGCAGGTGGATCCAGAAACCGTCTCTCGGCCCCTGGGCATCTGCCTTCGATCATCAGGGCATCTGTGAAGGGCCATTCCAGCTCCAGATACTGTCCCTCTGAGAATCCTGCTTCCCTGACCCCCTGGCAGGTGCACTTCCGAGATCAACCATCTGCTTCCTGGGAAACAGACATGCTTCCTGGGAAACCTACCCCCAGAGGCTGAGTCTTCCACATCATTCAAGGGACTACCAGAACTTATTTCCAGATGAAAAGAATTCATTTCTCACGCAATAATTTCATTGCACAAATGAAATTCATTGCACGTTATATATATTAGATGAAGGAAATGAATTTCATTGCACATTATACATATTAGAAAGGGAAAAGGTTATGAAAGGGAAAAGGGAAAGGGTTATGAAAGGGAAAAGGGAAATTTTCAGTGAATGAAATGTTCGGATACATTTTGCTTACAAAATACTCTATTTGAAATCTCTAACAAATCATTAGCTGCCATTTGGCATTAAGTAATAATAATAATAATAGGAATTACTATTCTATCTTATAGTACCAGCCTCATGGAGTTTTTTTTGGAGAATTAAATAATATACACAAATTGCTTAGAATGGTGCCTGCAGATAGTAAAATCTCACATAATAATTATTGCTATTGTAAGTTGGGACAAAGAATAGAATCAGATTTATTATGGTCGGGGGGAGACGCCTGGGTGGCTCAGTCGGTTAAGCGTCTGACTTTGGCTCAGGTCATGATCTCATAGTTCATGGGTTTAAGTCCCACATTAGGTTCTGTGCTGACAGCTCAGAGTCTGGAGCCTGCCTCCCATTCTGTGTCTCCCTCTCTCTCTGCCCCTCCCCCGCTCACGTTCTGTCTCCCCCCCCCCCCCCCCCCTGTCTCTCAAAAATAAACATTAACAAATTTTAAAAAGGTTAAGGGCACCTGGGTGGCTCAGTCGGTTGAGTGTCTGACTTTGGCTCAGGTCATGAGCTCACAGCTCCTGAGTTTGAGCCCCACGTCAGGCTCCGTGCTGACAGCTCAGAGCCTGGAGCCTGCTTCGGATTCTGTCTCCCTCTCTCTCTGCCCCTAACCCACTCGCATTCTGTCTCTGTCTCTCTCAAAAATAAATAAACATTAAAACAAAATTTTTAAAAAAGATTAAAAAAAGAATTTATTATGAGAAAAGACCTTAAAAAACATCCAATTCAAATTCTTTTTCTGTTTTCAGTTGGTCTGAACCACTCATGGAAGACCCTTATTTTTAGTAGCTCAAAACAATTATTCTAGTGTAGTCATTACAAATATTATCTAAGTACAGGAATGTCAGATGTTCTAAGGAAATGGTTAAAATAAACACATGATAATATTTAAATATAATCCTTCATTATCTCAGTAATTTACCTTTCACCACCTTTAAGTCCGGAAATATATGACTATTAAGATATCTGAACAAGTAATATGCTTAATATTTTTCTGAATGCAAAAGTTTAAGAAACAGTAAAGTAAAAAGAAGGGGGAAATCACCCCAAATCTGACTTCATTAGGATGAATGAAGAAACAAGAAGAAACTGCTGCATTTGTTTTCCCAAATGTTTGTCCATACAGGCACATATATTCACACGTAAGTGTGCATGTAATTTATAGATTTCACATGTGAGTAAGATTCTATTAAGCATGTGTGACTGCACATTGTTAATCTTTATTTGGTTTGGTAGGAGTGATTTTAAACTTTGTGTATATTACTAAGTGAGATCATATATGTAATATACACACAATATATATGTGTATTCTATATACATAATTACGGAGTTTTAGAAACTCTAGTTTGGAATCTAAAAAACTTTCTGGATACCAGCTTTTCTTCAAGGTAATTTGCATAATTTTACAGTTTCTTTTATGGCTATCAATCTGTGAGGGTTTTTTGTCAAGTCTGATCATTCATATTTCTCTAAAAATAGCTTGTCTTATTGATAGTTTTACATGTATTAATGCAGAGTTATGCATATTTTAAGACTAAGCTTCTATATCTTCTTTATTGTTAATACTCTATTTCATCATTTTTTTTGTCCCTGATAAGACTCGAAAGATTTTTTTTGCCCACTTTCCTTTGCATGATCAGAGATACAGGTCTTGAAATAATGGATATGTTCTGATATTTATTCTGTTTGCTAATGCATCAATTTCTTATGTTATTTCCTTTTTCATCCTTTGTTCAATCTTCTTTTATTATCCCCCTTCTAACCATATTGAATTGAATGCTACTTTACTCGTTCGAATTCATGTTTTTCCTTAATAAGTTAGTTATTGCTTTAAATTTTCCTCTGAGAATAGCTTTAGCCAATTCTTTCATGTTTTAATTTGCCGCGATTTTACATTTTCTGTAACTGTAATGTACATTTCCTTTTATTTAAAAAAAATTGTTTTTTTCAACGTTTATTTATTTTTGGGACAGAGAGAGACAGAGCATGAACGGGGGAGGGGCAGAGAGAGAGGGAGACACAGAATCGGAAACAGGCTCCAGGCTCTGAGCCATCAGCCCAGAGCCTGACGCGGGGCTCGAACTCACGGACCGAGAGATCGTGACCTGGCTGAAGTCGGACGCTTAACCGACTGCGCCACCCAGGCGCCCCTCCTTTTATTTAAAAAAAAAAAAATTTTTTTAACGTTTATTTATTTTTGAGACAGAGAGAGACAGAGGATGAACGGGGGAGGGGCAGAGAGAGAGGGAGACACAGAATCGGAAGCAGGCTCCAGGCTCTGAGCCATCAGCCCAGAGCCCGACGCGGGGCTCGAACTCACGGACCCTGAGATCGTGACCTGAGACAAAGTCAGACGCTTAACAGGCTGAGTCCCCCAGGCGCCCCAACATTTCCTTTTATATCTAAGTGACTTAAAAGAGTGTTTGATGGCTTTTTAAAAATGTCAGCTGATACTTTTCAAAACTAATTTTGTCACTAACTTCAAGTTTTATTTACCTTAGTTTCAAGAACGTGGCCTTTAAAAAAGTTCTTTTCCTCAGAGAGCTGGGTGGCTCAGACGGTTCAGCATAAGACTCTTGATTTCCACTCAGGTTATGACCCATGAGTGCCCAACATCCAGCCCAGCCTCAGGCCATGTGCTGACAGTGCAGAGCCTGCTTGGGATTCTCTCTCTCCCTCTCTCTCTGTGTCCCTCCCCCTCACTTTTGTGCACCCTTTCTGCCTCTCACAAAATAAATACATATACTTAAGAAATTTGATTTTCTCTCATTATTTTCTTTGTGGTTTTTCTTTGCATTATGTAAAACTATTATCTTGCTATTTTTTGAAAATATTAACATTGCTAACAATGCTTAGTCTCTCTGTTTATATATTTTTTGCCTATTAGAACGTCACCCAGCGAGAAATGTGTCTTCTACAACTGTTTCTAACGATTTTGCTTTTTATACATTTGGCTATTATGTCAGCCACAGACATATGTATGTCAGGTACAGAAAATTCATAAATCTTCACATTTTTCACTAGACATTTAGTATAAATCAAGAAAACATGACACTTTGTTCGTTTATTTTTGGTGAAGTTTTATTGTTGTTTATATTCCTCTTGTCGTATAGAGCATATTTTGTCTGGTATTAATGTTAACTCCATGCATATTAGCATCCATGCAGATACATCATCTGATACACCTTTGTCCATTATTTTAATTTTTCTTGGTCTCTTTATATTTTCTCTCTACTGTGTTCTACATGTAAGTTTCACAATGAAAAGGGGAGTTTAACCCATTTACGTTTATTGTCGTATCTACACTGCTTCGTCTTGCTTTTATCATCATATAATAATATTTCCAAACATTTAAAATTGTTTTTTTACCACTCCCTTTGCTTTCTATAACTTTCTGTGTGAGCATATTTAAATGCTATTTTTTTCATAATTTGTTAAATGCTGGCTGTTATTAATTCTACTTGAACTTTAGCTTTTAAAAAACCATACACACTTGAACTTAGATTTGTCTAATTACCAGTATCACTGATAAGGAGGTTAACAAATTCTGTTTCTTCCATCTCCTCATTCTGTATCATTTTTTGGCTACCATCAGATGTCTTAAACTCAGGTATTATCAAATTACTCATATTTTATATCTTCTCACCTAGTAACTATTATTTAAAAAGTTTTTTTAATGTTTATTTATTTTTGAGAGAGAGAGAGAGAGAGAGAGACAGACAGACAGAGTGTGAGTGGGGGAAAGGCAGAGAGAGAGGGAGACACAGAATCCGAAGCCGGCCCCAGGCTCTGAGCTGTCAGCACAGAGCCTGACGTGGGGCTCAAACTTACGAGCCATGACCTGAACTGAAGTCGGTCGCTCAACCCACTGAGCCACCCAGGTGTCCCTCACGTAGTAATTATTAATGTTTGCATATTGCTTTATATCTATCTTATTCAGGGATTATGTGGTTGCAATTAAGAGAAACCCAGAGGAGCTAATTTGGGTGAAAAAACGAAAAGAACAAGAACAGGTGGCGGGAGTAATACTGGAAAAATTCAAGCCTATTTCATGAACTGCAAGGCTGAGAGCACACCAGGCAGCATGAAGGACAAATCACGGGATTACTGTGGCCATCAGAGAGGGACGTGCCCTCCCCCTGGTGGAGGTGAGCACAGTAACCCGTATGCTTGGATTTCCCCCTCCACACCTCCCCCGGCAGGCAGGCTGGGCTGCCTTTTCATGCATGTGGTCACACAGGACTCCAGCAATTTGTTCTCTCAGTGCAGTGCCGTTGGGGAGTGACTGGGATTGTGGGGTTCTCGTGACACACTCCTGGGAAGGCAGATCCACGGGACTTGTTTCATCCGCGCGGGACCAACCAGCCACACGCTAGAGAGAGATTCCCGCAGAACAGATGCAGCCTTGGATACTGGTCCAGTCTTTTTGAAAGAGAAATATGACGTCCAGTGGTCAAAGACATATTTTCCCCTGGAGCCTGTGGGATATTGCCTTCATCCTCAGAACTCGGGACTGTTTGGAATTTAATCTAATTTCTAAAATTTTGCCAGAATGGAGAGAATCACTTTCACCTGCCCATAGGATTGTCCTCAAGCTCAGGCAAGATATTTCCTGTCATTTCTTTGTTTCTTTTCTCAGTTTTATGTTTTGTATGTTTTCAACTTATCACATCCCCTGTGTCCATTTCTATACCGCAGGTCTCCACCTTGGACCTGGCCCCTACATTCTTCATGCTTGTCCCTCCCTTTTGTTTATTCCGATTTCTAGATGGTTGATGCAATACATCTAGCACGTATTTGCAAGTTTTCTTTGTTGCCCTACAATATTTCCTTTTTAAAATCTAAGCCCAGTGTTATGGTTGCCTGCTTCCCAGCCCAATTCCCTTTCCACTCTTCTCCTCTTGTCTTAAAGTTTCTGTATATTCTTGAAGGTTATTGAGTAGATGCTGTGTAAAATTACCCTGGGGTAACTTTTCTCCAATACGTGCTGTAGCATTCTGCTTCTCAACTTCCTGCTTTCATGTAAAGCATATTTTATGAGATTCCATATTTTGTTTTCTGTGTGACAAAGGTTGAACCAAGTCCCCCGCAAAGATATTAAAGACCTAGAACCTAGTACCACAGAATGTGACCTGATTCGGAGAGAGGATCTTCAGAGACTTAATCAAGAGGAGGTCACTACGGGATACCTAATCCAATATGATCTGTGTCCATATATTAAAAATTAAAAGAAAAAGGAAATTGGACACAGAGACAGACATGGACAGAGGGAACATTGTGAACAGACACAGGGAGTAGGTCGGGTGGACAAGTGATGTATCTATGAGCCAAGGAATACCAAAGTCGCCGGCAAACCCCCAGAAGCTAGGTAACAAGTGTGGAACAGACTCTCCCTCGCATCCCTCAGAAGGAACCAACCCTCCCAACACCTTGATCTCAGATGTCCAGCCTCCAAAATTGTGACACATTTTTCTTACAACAGCCCTGGGAAATAATATTCTGTATATTTCTCTTTTAACAGTGATGTGTCAAAACAGCTCGAGTGACTTTATTACTTACTTGGTTTGACATCTCAACCCCCCCCCCCCCCCCACCCCCACTCCCACCAAGGATGGTTAGAAGTGCAGTTAGGGATCCAGTGCTCTGGGTAGCCCTTCCCAAGTTAGCTTCATTCACCTGAATCTTCTCTGTGCTGTATTACGATACCCGTGTGACCCACACCTCTTCTACCAATGCTCTCATGCTGCACTGGAGAGGAAGCCCATGCTTTGCCTTGGGGACCTTGCACGGCCTTCGAGAATGGTCAGCCGGCCCTGACTGCAGGAAGTCTGGGAGAATGCTTGCCAGCTCTCTCTCAACTCGCCCTTATCTGTAAACCATTTTCCTCCAAGCGAGTACTTGTGGGATCACAGGTCTCAATTCTTGCAGGGGAGCCCCCGGCATGCTCTAATGTGATCTGATTTCCATTCTTCTTGAAGAAATGGTTCAGTCTCTTGCACGTGGATGGGCCCTTTCTGATGACCTGGAGTTTTCACGTTCCCTTGGTTATTTTACTGGAGTCAGAAGTGGGACAGTCGGATGCTTCTGTTTACTTGGCCACTTACTGTCTGCTCTTCCCCCCCCCCCCCATAGGAATTGTTACAGGTTGTAAGGATAAGACCACATGATAACCTTTTACTAATACACACCTAAGAGAGTTTATATGGAAAGCATTTTCATAATAAAAAAATAAATATTTTGGAAATAAACTGGCAATAATGGCAATGAGAAAATTATTACATGTGCATGGAAATAAAAATGCTCGAATAACATCAGAAAGCAAACATTACCTTTTTTAAACATTTTTTAAAAATGTTTTTATTTATTTTTGAGACAGAGAGACAGAGCATGAGCAGGGGAGGGGCAGAGAGAGAGGGAGACTCAGAATCTGAAGCAGGTTCCAGGCTCTGAGCTGTCAGCACAGAGCTCCACGAGGGCCTCGAACTCATGGACTGAGATCATGACCTGAGCCGAAGTCGGATGCTTAACCGACTGAGCCACCCGGGGTCCCCAAAACATCATTACCTTTCTTTCTCTTCGATCCTAATACTCTTCTCCAGGGATAAACACTTTGGATGGATTCTGTTTCCACATTTTTGTTTGCTTTTATGTTGGGAGTGATTGTCTTCAGAAGTCTACACGACAAATCCCTTCACTTATATCTTAATCCAGTGATTTAGACCCACTAAGAAAGCTGTATCACTCTAGTTCTCTCCTCCCCCAGTGATCCCTACATGTGGCCAGCCATTGCTTTTCTCTAAAAATACAGTGACATTTCCCTATGTGTTTGTGCTCTGTATGCTAAGAGCACACAGAGCTCTTCAATATTCAATATTTTGAATATTGAAAGTAAAATAAAGTACATCCTTAGCGTTCGTTTAATCCCACTTCATTACAATATTACTGAAGATAGTTTAAACATCAGGCAAAACAGATTCTCACTTTTATGCTTCATCAATTCATAAAAATCATGAAAATTTTAGATAGCTTTGTATGTGACTCGTGATTCTCTTGCACATTTTTCCCGAGTTCCAATTGTCTTTCATGTTTCATATAATCAGGAAAATATTCTACATTCTTTCCTGTATCGCTAACTCATCCAGCCTCATAATCATACCCGTCTCGATGTTCTAATACAAACTTTTTTTTTTATATTTTTTGTTGCACAGATATCATCTTACCATTTATTATTTCACTATACCACCCGCATTAAGATCCTACATTATCTTCTTTGCTGTGCCCTTGTTTCACTAGAGTAAAACTTCAATTTATGTTTCGGCTAGCACATGCGGAAGGTGAACTTTCATGAGTACCCATATTTTTAAAAAATGTTTTTAAGTTTATTTATTTTGAGAGAGAGACCGAGCGAGCAGGGGGAGGGACGGAGAGAGAGAGGGAAAGAGAGAGAGAGAGAATTCTCAAGCAGGCTCCACACTGTCAGCACAGAACCCAACACGGGGCTCAAACCCATGAACTGTGAGATCATGACCTGAGCTGAAATCAAGAGCCAGACACTTAACTGACGGAGGCACCCAGGTGCCCCCATGCGTACACATATTTAATTTAAACAAACTTCATTGTCGCATTTTGAAAGGTAGTTTCTCGGGTACAGATCCTAGATTCATAATCTTTGTCTTCTAATAACAGGAGGCATTACTTCACTGTATCTTAGCGCCCAGCACTGTGGTGGAAATTCTAACTGTGTGTGTTTCCTAATGACGTTGTTAACAGATCGCTACTTACTTACCAGCTAAACCAGCACACATTTATTTATGCACAGTTCTGTGGGTCAGAGGTCTAGCGGGGCTGACTGGTTTCTCTACCCCCTGTTCACAAACCAAAATCAAGACACTGGCAGGGCTGAGTTCCTCTGCAGAGACTCTCGGGAAGAATTCACTTCTATGGCTATTCAGTCTGGTGGTTCCCTTTGCTTGTAGGGACCGGGGTGCTGATGTCCCTGTATACTGTTGACAGGGTAATTCTCAGTGTCCAGAGGACGTGTGTCCCCGCTTCTTGGCTCATGGCCCTTTTCTCCATCTTCAAAGCCAGTGATGACCCACAAAGTTCTGCTCATTCTTCCAATCTCTCTGGCTTCTCCTTTTTCGTCATCTCTTCTGCCTTTCGCACTATGTCTCTGACCGACTGTCTGCCTTCTTCTGTGGTTTTCAGGGCTCAGGTGATCAGAATGGGTCCACCTAGATAATCCGGAATAATCCTCTATCTCCAGGTCCATAATCTTATTCCTACCTGCAAAGTCTCTTCTGCCATGCAGTGTGTTCACGGGTTCTGAAGATTAGGTTAGGGGCATTTTTGGGGGGGGGTGATGGTGGAGTGGGCCATTATTCAGTCTACCGCCCTGCCCTCTGGTTTCCAAAGATTCACATCCATGCCACATGCAAACCACACCTTAAGGTTCCAAATGCCTCCCTCCAATACAACATCAACTCAAAGTGCAGAAATCTCTAAATCTTAGTTAAAAATCCCCGAATCCCATGGTCCAACCACCTAAATTAGGTATTGATGTGACTCTGGGTGTAATCCATCCTGGACAAAAGTCCTATGTATCTGTGAAGCTAGAAAGCAAGTTATCTGCTCCCAACATACACTGGTGAGATAGGCAGAGGCCAGGAGTTATAGACACTCTGCCTCAGATAGGAAGAAAACAGAAGGAAAAGGGGGTCATCAGTCCAAAGCAGGTTCGAAGTCCAGCTGCACAAACGCCATTTGGTTTCCAGGCCTGGGAACAGTCGTGTGTGGTTCTCAGCTCCCCTCTGGGCTCAGAACTCTGCCCTCTGACTCATCCTTCCTCTTTTATGATGAACACCACGTGTTTGCTGCTGAGAAGTTTCATTAGCACGTTTGGGGGGGGGGTCTGACACCCTTTCTTCCTTCCATCCTGTCTCTGTCCTTTCCAGTCAAAGCTGGCAGTGTTCTTGTTGATCTAAATTCTCAACGGTGTGTGAGCTCCTGGTCTGTGCCGCAAGGATCCGCCCCATCGCACGAGAAGCTCATCCATAGATCTTTCCCAGGTAATCCCTCCTCTGTTTTTGGCTACGGCTACTGCCCAGGTGGCCGAGGGGATCCATGAGTCACACCTTTCACTTCTTCGAAGAGCCTTTAACTTCCTCCTCTGACCATTCAAGCTCTCTGAGGTATTAGCCCAGAACCCTCTGTTCTCTTCTGTTTTCTTTTCTAGAATGTGCTTTCCTGAAAGGAAAGTCTTTTAATCTCTTGCCCTCTTGGAAGACAGAGATTCCCCACATCATCAAATCCTGGATTTGTGTTGTCGAACAGTTCCCTCACTTCTCGCTCCCCTTTCGCGTTTTATCGTAAGCAGCAAAAATTGCCAGGCTGCACCTTGAACGCTTTGCTGGGACATCTTTTGGCTGGAGAGCCCATGCGCATCACATGCAATCTCTGCCTTCCGTGCTCCTTCAGGGCACGATTCTGCTGAGCGTGCCGAAACCTCGTAACACGTTTCCGGTTTCCATTAACACCTTCCTTATTCCTCTATGAGCCCTGGCCGGTGGTCTTTAACGCCACACTTCGACATCTTGTTCAAGGCAATCTGGGAATCTCATTAGCCTGGTCCTTTATCTTCTCCCAACTTCCCCCGCTGCCTTGTTCCAAAGCCGCTTCCATATTTCCTGGTATTTGTTACACGACCCCACACGTCCGGTACCGAAACACCCATTTGCTTTTCAGCGCTGCTGTAAAAGCTGTCACAGGCACAGTGGCTTAAATGGCATTCATTTAATACTTCCCCGTTCTGCAGGTCAGATGCCTCGGCTAGATTGGCTTCCCCACTCAGGGTTTTGTGAGGCTGAAATCGAGGTGTTGGCCTTGACTACCCAGGCCGATTCCGGAGGTTAGCAGAATTCACTCTCACGTGGTTGTAGTACTGAGATCCTGTTTTCTTGCTGGCTGTTGATTGGAGACTCTGTTTCTAGAGGCCACCTGCATCCCTGGCTGGTGGCCCCTGTCCCCGTGGTAAAACTGTGTAGCAACAGAGGGGTTGAGTCCTTCCCACCTTCAGTTTCTCTGAATTTCCTGCCTCATCTTTCTGGCCCATGCTTCTCTGTTCTGTGATGACATTGGCCCACCTGGACAATCCAAGACAGGCTTTCTATTTTAAACGTGAGCTTGGTGATCTTGGTGATCCTGGTGAGACTGGTGATCTTAATTCCACGTGCAAAATGCTTTCTGCCATGTCATGTGTCTGTAATGTCATATGATCACAAGCATATGACGGGGGGAGAAGACCAAGGAGGCCAAAATCCACCTTGATGTCAGCATCCCTCTCTTTCCCTGGAGGGCTTGCTATCCTCTGTGAAAGCTCTTTGGACGGTCCACGTGTCTGTTGTATTCTCAAATCTCAAGAAGACATGTTTATGTGTGGTTTCTTTACAGCTTCTTCTGAAGTCATCTCTTGAAAATTGGATGGTTTTCTAGGGTTATTTTATTTTTATTTTTTTTTAAGTTTATTTATTTTGAGAGATGGGTGGGGGGAGGGAGAAAGAGAGAGGGAGAGAGAGAATCTCAAGCAGGCTCCATACTGTCAGCGCAGAGCCCTACAAGGAGCTCGGACTCACGAATCCTGAGATAATGACCTGAGCTGAAACCAAGAGTTGGACGCTTAACTGGCTGAGCCACCCAAGACCCCCCCGGTTATTTTATAATTGTGCTGGTAAAACAATATAAAATGAAAGGTCAACCTAAGAAATGAAATTTTTTTTCCCAAACCATAATGACCATCTGCAGAAAGAATTAGAATCGGACTTCTGAGTATCTGTATATTTATAAATTTTATAGTTATCTTTTCTAAGCAAGGGCAAATTTTTCCATCTGAGTAATTTTTCGAGGGGAGTAGTGGCCAGGTGTATCAGACTAGTAAGATGAACAAATGTTAGCATCGGTCTTGAATCTAACCATTTATAGCATTATATTCCTTTACTTCTAGCTGATATCGTTGAGAATAATGATCACTTCTTCACCCCATCCTGGTACTCTAAATACCTGGCAGGATGTTTATTCCCCAAAGAACAATACATATTTATTTGATGAGGGGAAGGAAGCAAGGAATAATGCCCCTTGAGCTGTAAGAGAATGTTTCAGTAAGTTGAGTCGTTTGGATGACAAAGCAAAAATACCTCGATATAGAAAGGCCACTCAGATCTGAAAGCTAACTGTGCATTAACTTGAAAATAAATCGCTCTAAAAACTGAAAATGATGTTAAGTGAAAGGAAAATCAAAAGTCCACATTAAAATGGCAGAGATGTTCTGCAGAGAATTCACTCATTCATTAAAGCCATAAGCTGAGTTGAGAAATAAATTGGGCATATGAAATGTCTTGAAGCTAAGCAGAGAATTTTCTCCATAACGGGTCCTAAAGTTTTCCAAGACTGTACTAGAAAAACAGACTGTCTGCAGCCTGAGAGAGTATAATCTAAACCGAAATCTAGCACATGCTGTTAAATATCACATTTCACATTGTTATTTTCCTGAAAAGGGTTATAGTGATTTTTTAATTTTAAAAATGTAGTCTAAGAAAACAGAAAAGAAGAAGAAAAAAGGAATGGACAAAGAAGATACAGTCTCACTAGATATATCATTCTAATTTTCCACCCCTCCCCTAATGAATCCTTTGATGGTGGCCTTGAAGACTTTATTGGCTGGTGTGGAGGAAAGCCATATGGGTTTCTGGAGAAGTCAGCGTGCCATAGTTCAGCTGTTTGCGTTTGCACAAAGCATCAGAAGAGTGCAGGGTCCCAGGCCATGGGGACTGTTGGGACAGAAAGGCTCACATTCCTCTTCCTTATTCGGATCAGTTACCAAGTACAGCGACTTGAGCGGAGCTTACAAGAGTCACCAGGGAAAGGAATACAAATCTCAACTCCTCCTCTTTCTTCACCAGGAACCATCGTGGCTGTGAGACGCTCTCCCTTCTCCGGCCAGACTGCTCTCGCAGATGGGAAGTGTGTCGAAGGAACTTCATGAAGTGGGTTTCAGAAATTAAGAGAAATTTCTGTAAGTATGTCCTAGGAATCCACATCACAGGAGGGTGTGAAAATGCTGGAACTCTCTGGGACATGTTTCTGGGACTTCGTGCTTAGCACCCAGCTAGTTTCAGCAGCGAAGAAGCCATATGAGAAAAAGTGTAGTGTATGGTCCTTGTTAAGCACATTACCTGTGATGTTCTGCTTCTATTTACTTGTGTTATTTTTCTCCGTGAAACGGCATGGTGGGCTCACCGATTATAAATCAGTATCATTGTTTAGTATGTATCCCACAGTCTTTTTTTTTTTTTTTTTAATTTGGAAATCCTTGGTAACTATGAGTCTGCAGAGGAAATCTCCTTGAAAACAGGAAACTATATAAATAATTCTGTGGCTGCGGTATCTCAAACCATGAGTTGTAATTGAAGAGACAGTTTTGCTAATGCTTTGATCCATCGATGTTTTTAGAGTACGAACAACATTTCCTGCTTTTCTTTCTAAAAAGAAAACCAGACTTTCTGTGTAATCCCAGAACACATACACAACTATCTCAACGTCGATGTGCACTCAACAGAGGCAAACACAAGGTAATGGCTTCAAGGCATGGAAATAGCTCATAAAGAGACCCTGACTTCAAAAATAAGCTTTCTTTTCAATGAGTTAGGGGAAAATTATTTTCCTAATTTGATGTACCAGGTTTTGAAACATTAAATGTGAACAAAACCAGTTGTGATTTTAGTCAAAATGTTTGTACTCAAAATAAATGCCCAAACTTAAATTGGTAATACTCTGACTCTAAAGAAAAGCAAATGTACGTGAGCAGTTTACAGACCGGATAAGAAAACTGGTCTCAGTATCTTAGAGTTAATGTTAAATTAAAAAAAATGTATATATTAGCTGGAATTCTTGGCCACTTTTGTTTTTCAGATTTAAATGGAACTGAATTCTAGTAGTCGCAACACTTAAAGTAGGGCATTCAAATGAAAAAAAATAAAATAATCATTTTCCGAAAGGAATTACAAAAACATTAGAAGCAGGGACACTGGGGGCAGGCAGGTGGGGTTTGGTGGGTGGAGTAGCTATCTTGAAGAGGGTATCACTCATCGTTAGAATGCACACTTCCATTAAAAACAATGTTATATCTTATATTTACACATATTTTCCACTGAGATCCTGGCATGTCAGTTGCCAAAGGGAATGTCTCAAGCAGCAGCGTTTTAATTGCTTATTTCCTTAGTTACAATGCTAGGTATAGCACCATAATTATGATTCATTTCATCCAATGATGTCTTGGATTATTTGCTCTGCTTTCTGATTGTTGCCCTCTGGGGTCATTGGTTTAACCTGCCATTGAAGAAACAAGACTCAAGTTTTAACAAAATACAAAGGAGCCTGACAATGGTTGCTAATTAGCCGAAGAATGAGTTTACAGTGATAGAGATAAAACACCAGGAAATGATTCTCTCTCTCTCTCTCTCTCTCTCTCTCTCTTTGGGGTGGGGAGGCGTATAACAGGATTTAACACTCACTTATAACTCTTATTTGAGAGCTCGAGAGTTATCTGTTTGGTAGAAGATCCATTAAACTGGGAAGATATAAAGAATGGTAAGAATGAGTTTTGAAGTGTGGCTCAGAGGTGATACAATGTAAACTAACACAACCAGAAGTTAGCTCAGTGCGTCCCCTCCACTTGACCCCTGCTGTGTTTGATTAGTCTGCCACTCTGTTCCATGTGAGGGAAGCAGCAGTCTTAAAAATTCTGTATTTCCCACAAGGAACAGATTCAGGAAAAAGAGAGCGTGCCTGGGTCATGACAGAAAGAAAGGAAGGAAAAAAGAAAAGATCACGTATGAAATTAAAATGAGATGTTATGAGGCACTACAAAAGAGAAATAAAAAGAACCAGTATAAAAGAAAAAAAAAGTCCAAACACTAGTATTTAAAAAACTGAAAAGTAATGACGCATCATGCTTCGCTTAAAACATACAGGAATATTCATGACAATATTCTATGTCCATAAAGGAGTGAGAAGCCAGAAGTATAACACATCGCTGGGGAGAATCTATGTGTGGTCATAAATTATCTGAGTTTTTGGCAACAAGTATCAAAAGCTGAACTTTTGTGTGCCCTTTTACCCACCAACTCCACCTAGATGAATTTATGGAAAGAAACCCGAAGTGAATGGAAGTAAGTGTGCATATATGTCCATAGAAGCGTTTTTTAATATAGTCCTATAATTAGTAAAACGCTTAAGTAATTTACGTTATACTCATATCCTGTATTATTATTCAAATGATATTTTATGCTGCAGAAGCATATTTTAGAATGCAAAGCCCTATTCATTGTATAGAATGTTATTTTCCCCTTGGTGGTAGATGATGGTTTTTCTTCCTTTTGCTTATGTGCATTCACTGAACGTTTTAAAATGATTAAGCATACATTTTCTAGCTTAAATATAGCAATGAATATCCCTTGACAGAAAAGAGGCTGTGGGTGTTTAAAGCTCTTTGACCAACAAGGTTAGATTTTTTTTCAAAGAGATGCATCTTTTCTTTAGTGCAGGGACACTGAGCATTGTGCACAAGATGGGGCTGCTTTGGGCTCTGACTCAGTGCTTGCCAGCACATCTCCCCTGGGAAAGTCGCGCTCGCTTCCTTGTTCTCCTTGAGGCGTGTGGTGGGCAGCTGCCGTTTAGCGCAAGGAACATCACCCTAAATGATGAACGGCCCGCAGATTTTACTTTGGGGATCGGCCATCCTCCGCTGGACAGATGCGGTGCACGTGAGGCTGATCCGGCCCCTGCCCCCTGGCCCAGGCCACAGTGATGGCGCAAGTGTGGACACGGGACCGAGGTTAGGACAATCCGACTCCAAAGCAGGACTGCTGCAAACACACCAGGAACGGGGTGATCTCTTCCTGCCGAAGTTCCTAAACTGAGTGGTTATAGATCTGTAGCTGTTGGTCAAATCAACTAACGAAGAGAAAAGCAGAGCCTAGAGCTGGGGAGAAAGAGTCAAGTGGGCGATGGGGACAGAACTAGCGGTTGGTCCACATCGATGT
Organism: Prionailurus viverrinus; assembly: GCF_022837055.1. Taxonomy (NCBI): domain Eukaryota; kingdom Metazoa; phylum Chordata; class Mammalia; order Carnivora; family Felidae; genus Prionailurus; species Prionailurus viverrinus. The sequence goes on from NC_062561.1 coordinate 77,957,885, forward strand.
CTCATTTCTCCACGTGTAGATCAATAGACATCTACATGATCTATATGATCAATATAGATCAATATACCTACATTCTCATCATATCTGCGTTCCTCCATCTATCATCTATCCATCTATCATCTATGTATATATCTATCCATCCATTATCTATCTATGTATCTATCATCTATCAATCAATCATCTATCTATCTATCTAATGAATAACATATAAGACTCTGATACTTATCCCTGGACTTTAAGATTATATAAACCAATGAATCCTCATTTTGCTTACATCCGTTTTAGTTAGGTTTCTGCCATTTGCAAGGGTCACCAACGTGCACACTCTCCTCAGAGACACTGTGGGGATTTAACAAGATGAACCTTAAGTACTTGGCTGAATGTATTACACATTCTCTGCACTCACAATTAGTGGCCAGTAACAATCCTAACAGTGGTGGTAATGGTAATGGTAGTGAGACTGGACGGTTGCAAGGAAGCAATGGATTCAATCTTCTTCATGGATTTTCTCTTTGCTTCAGAAATAACCTGTGGAAACCTGAGGAAAACTGTGGGGCACCTGGGTGGCTCAGTGGGTCAAGCGTCCCACTCTTGATCTTGGCTCAGGTCATGATCTCACAGTTCGTGGGTTTGAATCCCGCATCGGGCTCTGCACTGACAGTGTGGAGCCTGCTTGGGATTCTCTCTCTTTCTCTCTCTCTGCCCCTCCTATTCTCTTTCTCTCTCTCTCTCTCTCTCTCTCTCTCTCAAAATAAATACATAAACTTAAAAAAAAAACCCCGAGGTGGGGCGCCTGGGTGGCGCAGTCGGTTAAGCGTCCGACTTCAGCCAGGTCACGATCTCGCGGTCCGTGAGTTCGAGCCCCGCGTCGGGCTCTGGGCTGATGGCTCAGAGCCTGGAGCCTGTTTCCGATTCTGTGTCTCCCTCTCTCTCTGCCCCTCCCCCGTTCATGCTCTGTCTCTCTCTGTCCCAAAAATAAATAAACGTTGAAAAAAAAAAAACCCCGAGGAAAACTAGTTTCTCTGTATCCCCTTTTCATGTCTGTGCATTTGTGATAATAACACTCTCCATACTTACTTCCAAGAAAAGTAATGGAGATATAGTGAATTGTTCCCTTCCTGCTCTGTACTCTGTTAAGACTTTACATGTAATAACACCAGTCTAGTTTTTATTTAATTTGTTAATTCTACAAATGAACATGTGTGTCTTAGGTTATGAACCTAATCTGTCTCCAGCATCTGGCACAAGGCCTGATAATCGATGTATGCAAAATGCTGGCTTCCCCCCGAGATGTCTAAATCCAAATCCCCAGTACCTGTGAATATCTGGTTATGTGGCAAAAAGGAATTAAGGATACAGATGGAATTACGGTTGCTCGTTAGCTGACCTCAAAATAGGAAAATTAATCCAAGTGAGACGAATCTAATAACATGAGCTCTTAAAATGGAAAGAAGGAGGCCAAATCATGGGTCAGAGAGATATGATGGGTGAAGAATCTTCTCCACCACTGTTGACTTGACTTTGAACATGGAGATGGGGAAAAGCAAGCCAAGGAAGGTGGGTGGCTTCTGGAAGCTGGGAGTTGTCCGAGCAGACAGGCAGTAAGAAAAGAGGGACTGCGGTCCAACAACGACAAGGAAATGAATTCTGCCAACAATCAGAATGATCACGAATGGGTTCTTCTCTTCAAGCCTTTAGAAGGAACGCAGCCTTCTGACATCTTGACGTTACTCTGGTGAGATCTGTGTCCACATTGTGACCTATAAAACTGTGAGGTGATACATTTATATTGGTTTAAGCCACTAACCACTGCATTCGTGACAATTTGTTACAGCAGCACTAGGAAATTAATGCAGTGGGTCCTTAGGAAATTCTTAATGAATGTGTGACAATGCAAATGAAAACACCTAGGAGGAAAGGACATAGAGTATAATATGGCAGAGAAAGAGTATAATTTTACATTCTTTCACCACACTTTCCTTGGACATTTTTCTCCGGCATAGAAGGTGTTTTGTAACAGAAGCTGGAAGAGGTCATGACCCTCTGGAGTCATCCTTTTGGTAAGAAAGTCACAATGGAGAGAAGGCCAGCTACTGCAGGTACAAAGTAAAGTTCTGGTGAAAAGGCCCAGTGAGCAAGAGCAGGTGCTGTGCTAGGCAGGAAGTCAGATGCACCGGCTTCTCCCACCGGCCTCCCTGAGGACTTGGGAAGGTTCCCTAACTTCTCTACTCTTCAATGTTCTTATCTGCTAGGTTTAATTGTTGAGCTACTGTGTTGGACAGATACAAACAACTGTTTCTCCACCCTGCAGACATTTCTAAGTGATCACCACACCTGTTCTAGTGACACCTCAATTCCCCCTCAGTCCAGGCAACAGTCCTCGCAGCCAGCGTGAGACCCGCCATGGCACTAAATGACCGCCAAGGTCCTTTCAGCCCCGAGACTCCACAAGCTCACACAAGGAGTCCCCTGGCTATATGCTCGCGTTTGCTTCTGTTTGTGCTAATGGACGGAGCTTGTGATCTTTCCATAAATTTGATGCTTTTCCTTGAGGGTGGTTTCTCCATGCTTTCGAAAGTTCTCTCTTTGTGGAAAGAATAAAAGCAGTGAACATACATGTAAACCCTTCTTTTTTTGTAAGGATTAAAGTTTGGAATTCAAAAGCTGTCCACAAATTTCATGAAACTATTGTATGTTATATTTCATTCCAGAACAAGAGTAGGTTAGAAGTGATTAGAACAATCCCTTTTCCAAAAGGAAGACAATTTATCTGGAGATGAAAAGTTTATTTAGCTAGAGATTTTCCCTCCCCCCCCCCCCCCCCCATCCTACACTTAACAATAGAATTTATTTTTTGGAGCAGTTTTAGTTTCACAGCAATTCTGAACAGAAAACGCAGAGAGTGGCTAGATTTTCCAAAATAAAAACTTCCCTCACAACTGTTTCCTGAGATGAAGGGTTTTCAGATTCAGGCTTCAACATCTCCTAACTGTTGGACCATGAAAACTTGGGCACAGCAAACACAACAGCGTTGCAAATTGATTGTGGTTCTAACGTTCTTCGAAAGGAGGTTCGTGAGATTTACGAAAATAATTTGATTTTACAATTAAAAATGATCTGTGATGGTGACTACTCTCTCTTCATTATGACTCTCTCTACATAACTATTATCTTCTAAATCCTCTTGGCTGAGCCACCTCATTGCCTTTATAATTCCTTTTTATTGCTTCCTCCCTTCTAATCCTCTAGAACTTTTGAAGTACCCCAAATTCGTCTTCATATAAGACTTTGACGTTATTCTATTCTTGAACAAACAATATTGAATGTTATCTGTTTTATTCCAAAATTGCTAGGCATTGCTCCGAGCTGCCTTGACGCAGCACCACAGACGGGGGCTTGGACAACAGGAATGTCTGGTCTCATGGTTCTGGGGGCTGGAAATCCGAGGTCAGAGCCTTGGCCAGTTGCTTTGCAGACCAGCATCCTCTCCCTGTGCTTCTTCATAGCATCTTCTCTCTGTGCGTCCAACTTTCCCTATTTTCTGAGCCTGCTCTTGTGGGACCAGCTGATTCCCCTAAAATTGATATGTTGAAGCCCTAATTTCTAGTACCTCAAAATGTGGCCATATTTAGGGACAGGCCCTTTAAAGAGGCGATTAATTTAAAAATGAGGTCTTTAAGGAGGGTCCTCATGTGATCTGACTGATGTCCTTATAGAAAGGGGAAATTTGGACACACGGGGAGGCACCAGGGGCCACATATAAAGGGAAGACAGTGTGCCGGCATGGCAAGAAGGCCTTTGGAGAAACCAAAGCTGACAGCATCTGATGTTGGACTTCTGGCCTCTAGAACCGTGAGAAAATTAATTTCTGTTGTTTAAACCACCCAGGCAGTGGTATTTTGTTATGGCGACCCTGGCAAATTTATACATACAGTAATAACTGGATGAGGGCCCACCCTAATGACCTTATTTTAATGTGATTGCCTCCATAAAGACCCTACTTTCAAATAAGGTCACATTCTGAGACACCGGGGGTTGGGACCACAGCCTGTGGATTTGGGGGGCTGGGGACAGAACTGTCACGCTCAGTTTGGGGTGAGGGGCATTTAAAATGTAAACCCCATAAGGTGAGATGTCACATCGTTGGTTAGACTTTTGTTAAAGTCCCAGTATCCAGACCGTGCTGAGGAAGAGAGGTGCAGGATGATGGAGCCAGGCAATGAGCTAGCTCAGGCGGAAGGAACTCTCTTCCACACGCATCTGTATAATGCACATGGCAGGGGGTGGAATTTGAGGGAACAAACAGCTTTAGAGTGAACCGCTGACTCTTTTGTCTCCAAAGGACTAACATTTTGTTAAAGCCCATCTAACCGTCAGCCCCCTTTTGTGTGAGTCCTCAAGAGGTCGCCAGCAGAGGGAGACAGACAGAAAGCCCCTGCCCTCTCTCAGGGCCTGGACTACCATGCCTTCCCCAGGCGCTTCCCCCACCTCACCTACAAGGGGGATACCCGCAGATCCCTGGGGGCTGTTACCCATTAATTCACCCATTAGTCAACTGCCTACTGAGCCCTTTTGTGGGCCCTGGGGACACCGTCAGAAGCAGTGTAAATTGTGGCCCCAGTTGGGTTCACCATGAGGTGGGGAGGACGGGCCAGGCCCACGTGATGTCTTGCCCTGCAACACAGCAGGTGACAAGACGTAATCACAGGGTGCTGTGGGCACAAGTATAACCCACCCAAACTTGGGGTGTCAGGGACCTCTTAAGGGGGTGACAGGTGTCAAAGGGTTAGCCAGATGAGGGCACGGAGAGGGCTGTGCCGGGCAGGGGGACGCTCTCGCTGCATGGCATCCAGAGAGCTGTGCTCCAAAGAAGAAGTGGCAAGTGAGGCTGGTGGGGACGATGGGTCACAGGGGTCAAGTCCAGCCCTCTACTGGAGCTTAAGGACCACCTCAGGGCAGCAGGACTTTGAGAGAGGGATTGCTCTGATTGGGCACATGGCAAGTTTCTTCCAAACCCTAACTGCACAGACCCTGTGACCCAGCAAACCCACCTCTGCCTCCTGGTACAGCATTTATCCTGCAGATGACATCACAAGTGGAGGAAAGGAGACGCTTCTTGCCAACGTGGACTTAATAACGATTAGAAATCACCTAAACGCCATCACTTCAGAACTGACTGGATAACGACACTTCTTTAGGCGACTGCTCTCTTGCCGGTTGGAGGTGGGGGGGGGGCAGGGAGGGATTGGCTTAATTTTCACCCTTCGGTATCTTTCAAATAGTGTGCCGTATGCATGTATTATCAATTCAAAAATAAGTAAATACAATTTATTTATTTCAAGCGTATGTAATAGCGGCTTTAGTCGCAGTGACATCAGTGTGGCCATATAGACTTTGCTCCAATTCCAATGGAGGCAGTCAGCGGAAACTCCACGTTCAAACTAAGAGAAGAAAGAGCAGTGAGGTGAGCGGGGGTGGGATGCAGTGAAAATGTCACCCGACCATCCCGGCAGATAGAGACACTGGAAGAGAAAAGACGGCTAAAGACGACTGTCGTGGCTTTGTCTCCAGCTCCTGAAGACTGGCCTTTAAAACACACTATGTTTGGCAAAGATGTTGCTTTTATCCACTTACGTGCACACAATAATAGACCTTGGAAGAGATCAGACTCCACTGTCTTTGGTTCTGTTCAGTTCAAAATAGGACTCCACAATTTTAAATGATCTCTGTAAGAATTCGTAATGCAGTAAGAAATAGATCCTATCTCGGGACAATTATTTCTCTTGTGGTTGGAATCATTTTAATTTCTCTCGCAGTGTTTGTTCCCAAAGCTAGAGGAGGAAGCTGGACTTCCTGGGGCTTTCCGAGCCCACAGACACCGAGAAAGGCTGAATCATGGCAAATGTCCCAAGTCAACCGAGCTAAGCTTTTTCTTCCCCCTCTGGTGATGAAATGCACAGTAAGGAGGTTACCATGTTACCCAATAACCTAATAAAGGTTACCATGAACCCTACACATACTAGAGGGAATGAGTCTCATGGTGAAGCCAGTGTTTTGGGCCTCTCTGCCTGACTTAGGATGCTTCAAATTCAAATTAATAAAGAGACAAGATGCCACGTTTGGGACTGGAAGACAGTGCAAGCAATAAGGTAACAAAGGCAATACAACTGTTGTCTTAAATGGCATCCTCGAAGATTTATTCTCAACGGGGCGTTGGATTCTCAACCTTTCCTTTGGGGAGGTTGAACATTAATTCCATCCGTGCTGTCTTTCCTCAATTGGACTCACTCCTGTTTTTGGAACTGACTTTAAAGCTAATTTTAAAGCCATGCTTAAAAACTGAGTTTCAATTTTTAAACGCATTTCCTCTTGTAATTGTCTCCATTACTCGTGAAATTTGGCTTTTTAAATTATATGCATATTTAAATTACACATGTGACTTGTATATATAAATTAATGACATATGATATATTATGTATAGGGCTCTATGTCACACATTTGGATAAATTTCCTAAAGCATGCTGTAGACCATGAAAATTATTTTCCAAGAAAATTTTAAAAATTATTTCGAACCATGACTGCATCATCGGTATAAAACCGAGCTTCTAAATTATACTAATTTGAAGAAACTGCACATTGAAGATGTGTGCTGCTATTCCTTTTTTTTTTTTAAAGATTAGATATGATTACCTGATAAATTAGAAATTATGATTAACAATACCCATCTCATCTGGTAATTTCAAGCCAAATCATAAAAAAAAAAGCCCACAAGAATCAAGATTGAGAAAAATTGGTTCACTTTCCTTTCTAAAATTATCTAATGCATTATTTCTTCAGGGGACACAAACATGCACTTATGGCCAAACCCCCAGAAGAAGGTCGTTTAGATTGCAATTTTATTTATGCAAACATTTCAGACGGTGGGTCTTTGTCATGACCCTTCACCCCAATACGTGTGCATGTTTGTATGTACACAATCTAAAAATCTTGCTTAATCTGAAAAAGCCAGCCATCAGGGCACCTGGGTGGCTCAGTTAAGCATCCGACTTCGGCTCAGGTCATGATCTTGCGGTTCGTAGGTTGGAGCCCCGCATCAGGTTCTGTGCTGACAGCTCGGAGCCTGGAGCCTGCTTCGGATTCTGTGTCTCCTCTCTCTCTCAGCCCCTCCCCTGCTCACACTCTGTCCTTTTCTCTCCCCCAAACATTTAAACATTAAAAAATTTAAAAGAAAAGAAAAAGCTAGCCATCTAAACACATTTTCCAGAGAACAGAGCATGACAGTTCTCTTTTCCTTAACCAGAAAAAAACGGTCTGGGTAGAGAATCCTCGTAATGCTCATTTTTAATGCGGTATGTGATGTAGTGAAGCCAGGACGAGAAGACAGTGTTGCACAGACTGGGAGTTGTAATCCGTCTTCTCTGTCCCCATGGACTGGCTTTTTCCAGCTGTTTTGTGGTAAGGAAACAAGAGCTTACCGGCTGATCCCAGGATAGACTGACTGGTCATTTCCTGTTGTACCAGTAACACAAACACTGGACTAATAGCCAGGGAATATGGATCTCTTCTTGTTCTGGAATAGCAGCGTTCTTTTCGGGGGAAGCCTCTGTATAACCCTATGTACAAGCCACACGAGACCGTGTGACGGCTGTCATTCAGGCTGGTTCTACAATTGACTGGCTCCATAATCCTGTGAGGTCATCGAAATGCCTAAAGCAGCTCAATATCCAGAATTGCTACAAGGAGGGTATAAATAATTCAGAGATGTTTAACGGAAGACGAAGCAGACCTGCACCTTCATTAAACAGGATTTCACCTGTTCTGGGAAGTCCCAACCCTTCTGAAACTGAAGTTCCAGAATCAGAATTCTTCCCTTGCTCTCACACCATCTGGAAGCACTTCTGAGTGTTGTCAGTCACAAAGAGGGCCGGGGAATCTGGATAAGGATGTATATGTCATCCCCCTTCTGACTCGAGAGAAAAATCTCTGACGTTTTGATTCAACTTCTGCCTAAGCCCAGAGTAACCAGCTCGCCGTCCGGGGGCCCGGCGTCACCCTTCCATTAAGGGGGCGCTGAACAGTTCTGGCTTGAGCAAAGGGAGGCCGTCCAGCCTGGGGGTTCAGAGAAGACAGACACAGCTGTCCGCTACAGGAAGCGTCACTTGCGCTGCAGGTGAACAGGCAACTGTGGGCCGATGTCGCTAGCATCCTGCTTGCCATCAAAGAGGCCAGCTTTCTGCTCGGTCCATCTGCAATGCTCGCTTACCTGATGACCCACCAGGAAATGCCCACAGGCTTGGCCCTTGATGGTTCTCTGAGGCAGTAAGGTCCAAGCTCACTGCGATCCAGGCCGAGCACTTCTTAGGGCTGGTTCCTCAACTTTTTCCGACTTAATCCTTTTTAGTCCTCTGAGATCAGGCCAGGCAACAGATGCAGGAACCCGGAAGGACACCTGAACCCTGTTAGAATTCCCCCAAAGTTTGTCTCGGTACACAGGTTTGCCAAGGGTATGATCACCCTTATCGGCAGAGCTGGAGCTAGATGGGTTCACCCACCAGTTCCTCCTGGGATCACCCAGGAGCCCAGTGTCTTTCTGCCCCAACATGACCGAGCGTGGACTCTTCATTCTGCTCTGGGCTCTTGGCACTGGGGTATCCCGCATGTGCCGTAATGGACCAGAGTTGGTCCCCATTAAACTCCGGATTCTGTTAGCCACTTGCAGAGACCAGGAATTGGAAGCCTTTGGGAGGGCATGGCTTTCCAAAATCACAGTTATGGTCAGAATCCAGGTATCTTAACTGTTATTCAGCACTTGTTCCCTGCACTATCCCCTTGGTCAAGGCAAACCTGAGCTGTTGGGAATCCATTGGAGTGGGATCGGGAAAAACAGCCTTGAGGATGAAGACCTGAACTTGGATCTGAATACATGAGTTGAATAAGCCTCAAAAAGTGCAGTATTTTAATGGTAGAAGACGTCCCAAACACACAAAGTCACTACATTCTACTTAGGTAATTTTTTGAATAACCCAATTTCATATTTCCTTATTTTATTCTAGTCATGACATGTCCCTTCACATTCCTCTTTTGGCCCGAGTCTTTATACATTTATTAGGAGTTGTCGTGTGACATTAAATGGCACTATATCCTAAGTGCCAATAAGTCATTCTTTTCTCAGAATTTGTCCTCCACCACGTTCTAAAAAATAGTGAAACACACCCACACGCTGAGGAAAATACAGAAATTTAAAATAGCATAGGTGTGCAAATGAAAACCTATAGGTAGCAGATTTTTCTACGAAAATGCTCCTCCTTTAATGAGAAGATCTTGTATGTTGCTGAAAAACATTTTTTATCAGCTCCTAGTCATGTCAGAACTGGATTTTGGAAATAATCTTTCCCAGTTGTGAATGCTCTCATGTGGGTTATAAGACAGGAGACATTAAAAAATTCCTCTCTGATTTGAACAATATGCATATCAAAGTATTTCCTTCCACTGCCCCTTCCCCCCCCCCCCCCCCCCCCCCCCCCCGCCCCACGCCCCCCAGCAGTCTCTCCTGGCCACCACCTCCTTCTGCAGTAGCGCAGTCTCGCCACCAGGGGGCGCCCGTCCTCCATCACTTCTAATCAACCCTGTCACCAGCACCAACAACAGCAGCCCACCGCCTTCCCCCCAGAGACAGAAACATAACCTTATCTTGTCACAGCCAAGAGAATGAAATGCAGAATTTACACAGATTTCTCAAAATATGTTTTATCTCCATTGTCAGTAACCCCCAGCAGACCAACTTTACTTTTTCTTCCCCGTTCACTAATTTATGAAAAATACCGCAGCAAATCTTGTCGACTCTATTTTATCTATCAATCAAGTGGTAATTTTCATGTTTGTTACCATAGCACCCACAGCCTGTGAGCTTCTGCTACTTCTGTTTTCCTAATGTTGGTTCACTGTTACAGGTAAGCAATCAAGGATCTCTCTTGGGGATTCTAGAACAAGGCGAGGGAGGGTGCAGAGGGGAAACCCGCATAATTATCCCAGTGATGGGTTGACATCCAGAATCTGCGAACGACTCCACCCTTGCACTCTGAAGAGGAAGAAGCCGGGTTTCTAAAATAGCAGCGCATTATGCGAGCTGAGCTTGGGAACTGGGCCCACCTTGAGAAGTTTTAGCTCAATAAATGCCTCCCAGTAAAAGACAGGTTTCACCCTTGACAGCACCTCAGAATTTCTCCCCAATTAATTTTTCAAATACCCCTTCAGTGATGTGCCACTTTTATTCTTTAACAGAAAAAAAAAAACCCAAGAGCGATCTCAGGCAAAGTGTCCTGCCTTCATTTCCTAAAACAGAATCAGAATGAAACATACAAGGAGGAACCCTTCTTGTCGTCTATGTTTGTGGTTTGACCTTTGGTCATGACCTTCTGTAGCATCCTCAATCAAAGACGCTGAACAGCAGCAGGCACGCATTATCTGAGAGTCTGCTTTCTTTCATAAGTGATGGGCTTACGAAGGATCACAGACACATGGAGTAGCAGGTGATCGAGACATAAACATTGAATACATTCAAATTTACGAGATGGGTAAGTCACAAAAGCCACATAAAGCAGGAGGTGCTAAATCCTGAACCTAATAACTGTTACCAAAACTTGCACCCAAACTGAACCGAAGGGCTGAGAGGCCCTTTTGGGGCAGATGACAGGAATCTTGGGTGTCAGCAGATAGGTAATAATAGCACATAGGAGAGGAGGAACTGGGTGTCCTGTAAGCCCACATCCCTAAATGGCTGGGTGCGGGGGACTCTCAGGAAAAGGCATCACAACACCACTGCTTTGTTACCATGGAGAGGAACCTTGAACAAAATTGATTCACTCGGACAGCATCTGGCAACAAGCCATACAGGGGGATGTGCTTCCTGAACACTTTTTTGAGGTCGACTCTAGAGGGGATCGCTATTCTTCTGGAATTTGTGAATTGGATTTATTTCCAATAGGAGGGAAACCTCTATAATTAAATATGTTGAATTTGAAGGAAACTCCATCTATTCATTCAACTATTGATGATAAATGATTATATTTTTCACTATATAGAATGGAAAAAAAACCCTTAAGTTAAAGCAACAATGAGGAATGACTGAAGGCAAGATTAAGACCAACCTATTGGCTAATTCCTTCGAACAGAACTGTGTTCAGTGATTGTCATTCTACCTATTTCAATAAGGAAGGGGCTCAGCAAGCCTACTGCTACTTGTGAGCATGTAAAGTGGCTGTGATCCCGCCATCCCAGTTGGTCTCAGGTTATCTGCAGTCAACCGGGAAGCTGGAAAAAAAAAATTCCTATTTCTCTACTCTATTTAGTCTAATTCTGCCTGAGTACAGAAGACATTGCATTCAAAATGCATAAAGACACTTGAGATGACTCTCATTCATGCCATCTAAAAGGTGAGTTATTTGGATCTCCATGCCCATCTGCAAGAGATGAGCCAACAAAAATTGTATGACAATGTTCGAGAATAAATGCTATACATATAAAGGTCTTACTAGTTTCTCTAGAAGTGGGTCAAGCCACTTGGCTCCATAGGTTTGACCAGTGGCCCCTGGGAGCTGTTCTCTGAGTTAACTTCTTCGCAGAACATGCTATTTTGGGGGATCGTGTTTGGAACGATTCTCAGTAGTGACAAACCAGCAAGTGACAGCATCAGTATGTCTCTTGCTCAGGTCCAGTAGCAAATTTCCACGGACATCTGAGGGGGAATGGTGACTGCTAGTTACCAAGAGAGAGAAGAATTCTTCAAGAAGGCCTGGGTCACACTGTAGAAAAGCAGCTTAATCTGAGGATTAGTATCTTTTTTTGTCAAAACAGTTTGTAGAACTTCAAGGTAAAATGCCTTCAGAATTTATCCTGCACATTTTTGAGAAGTTGAATGATGAAAGGAACAAAAAAAGCCCAACTGAGTGGTGAATGAAGAGTTAGGTTCTGGGTATTCAGTGATGGCACTCTCCCAGAAATCTATGGTCCGTGGCATTTTCTCGGACCCAATGACATACTTCCCTTTTCCTGTCTCTTTCCTGCGGTGATGTAGCTATGACTATGAAAAAACTGAATTTACAAAACTCAAAGGCAATGAAGAATACAAGGTAGAAGACAAATACCATAGGATTTCACTTAGATGTGGAATCTAAAACCCCAACCAAACAAACGAACGAACAAAAGCAGAAACAGACCCATAAATACAAGGAATAAACCGATGGTTGCCAGAGGGCAAGGGTGTGTGTTGGCGGGGAGGGCACGAACAAAATGGGGGAGGGAGAGTGGGAGGTACGGACTTCGAGTTACGTAATGAATAAGTCGCAGAGATAAAAGGCACAGCATAGGAATATGGTCAAGGACACTGTAATAGTGTTGCCTGGTGACGGATGGTTAGCTACTCTTGTGGTGGGCAGAGCATAATCTATCAATTTATCGAATCACTATGCTGTATACCTGAAACTAACATAATATTGTGTATCAACTATACTTCAATTAAAAAAAAATATATAGGGGACTTCCTGCTTGTGTTCTGCAGAAAGAGATTATATCCCATCTTTAGCTTTCAGATGGCCTTGAAAGTATACAAGGAAAAGGGATGAATACTCAAACCGGTATCAGATCCACACACACGGATTAAAGGCTAGGAACAGAAGAGAAAGACAACTACCTGGTCCTTCATTTGAGACTGCTGTCTATTTTGAGAATCTGGTGAAAACTACTGACCTTCTCTGGGAAAAAAAAATCTATATGCATGTGACTGAACTAACATACAGCCTTTATATAAAATGCCACGAGTTACTCTGAAGTCCCTAAAATCATAGACACCTAATCGACCAGAGTCAAGAGCTGAAAACTTTATCTTGATGACCATTTATGGAAAGTTTTCTGTGGATGTCAAGTAAATTAATAGCCTGTGTCTGGTGAATTTTGGCTCAATTAAAGGGAGATGATACTAATTTCCTTCTTTCCTTCCCCTTCCCTTCCCTTCCCTTCCCCTCCTTCCTTCTCTCCCTCCCTCCCTCCCTCCCTCCCTCCCTCCCTCTCTCCCTCCCCTTTCATTTTCTGTCTCTTTCTCTCTCCCTCTCTCTCTGTCTTCCCATCAGAGAGGAGCTGGGAAAATGGTCTCAGCATTCAATCAGTGAATAACAAAAATGATTGGTAAATGCATTTACATTCTACAGATTACTTTCTTATGTACAACGGCTATTGCCTATTGAAGACGTATTTTGTGCTTCTCTCTTATCCATAACCCTCATAGCAAACGTGCCTGGGGGTGTTTGCTATTGCTAATTTGCTAACGAGGAGCCACCCAATGGCTCAGAGACAACGCATACAAATAGGACGAAAGGCCCTATCTCATAACCTTCCCTTAGATGTTCTTCCCACTGGACTGGGAAGCACAGGAAATACTCATCCAGTTTTTCAGGGAGAAATTTGGTTGACTGTCTCTTGATAGCTTATCGCCTAGATTTCGAACAGAATGGCTAGTGGACAGGAATGTGAATATGTGATCTGGAAATAATTTGATAAACTCTCATGCCGAGCATCTTCATATGTCACTGTGTTGTAGAAGGGTTTCATAAGGTCTAATAGAAGGAGGAAGGAGCTTTTCACATGTCTGGACACGTACCGTAGACTTTTATCCTCAAAACTTGAAAACTAACCCTGCCTCCATGGAAGCCATCTAGTGACAAGGACATGTGTGGCACTTTTTGTGCCAAGATAACGCTCTATCTCATCACCGTGGCAAAGTGTCTGGTTCTCACGTGTCTACTCGCCATTTATTTAAAATAAAAGCACAAAACAATTTACTTTTATCCTTAACGTCTTATTCTGTGTCTAAATTATGTAATGCTTATAAATACCCAGAAATTGAATGCTGATATTGTTGTTTGGCCCAGCCTGAATGATTTGCTGAAAGAAGTAAACACTATTAATGGGGAAGAGGAGTTAAAATTGTATCTAGCCTCTATTGTGCGTCTCTCTCTCTCTCTCTCTCTCACACACACACACACACATACACACACACACACACACACACGAATAACTCAGGTAGTCAGTTTTTTATGGTCTTGACACTCATTGAAGATAAAGTAACATAAACCTTCTCAGAAAATACACGTGGAGACGTGAACACGTTACCGATCTGAAGAAGCAGCGAAATTTTACTGGCCTGGTCACATCATCTGTTCTCAGGTAACGCAAAGCTCCAGGCAGAATCCAACCACTCTAAGTCAAGTTGAAGCCTGTCTCATGATTGCTAACATGTTCCCCTCAGGAGTATCCTTTTGCAAGGTAAATGACCGTGGGTCACAGGTCCCCTATCGATAACGTGATCTTTCCCAACCAAGTTCGTTCAGGGCTTCGATGAAGGAAAGCGTGGAAAACTACCAGGCATGTCTTCAAGGTGACATCAGTAGGAGGCAAAAGCAAAGCAGACAAACATCACCTATGAGAGCAGAGACCAGGAGCGGCTGAGTGACAACCCCGCCCTGCACTGTACCTGTACAGATGAAACTGGACAGTCCCCCATAGATGACTTCATCGTTGTCGGGCAATATGAACGGACACCTCGTCTGAACCTCCAAACAGTATTGCTTGCAAGGAATTGTCTTTCTGCAGTTAAACTGTGCGACTTCAAAGTACTGGGAACACAGCCAGGCTTTGTAGACAATCTGAAAAAAGAGAAGAATCAAAAATCGGGAGGGATGACAAGAGTTCTGTCTCTCGTACAGGACATGCTGTACCGTGAGAAGCATGCCGTGGTGCCAAGTGGATCCTAAGGAAACTCTCATTTCCAGAACGCTCTTTTACACAACGCTAGCTGCAAGTGATAGCAAGGTAGCCACAGAAGTCTGCAACAGAGCCAAACGTGATTGGATCGAGCCTTTCCGAGAGTATGCAAAAGGTCACACGGCGTTTGGTTTGACGAAGCTCGTCTGAAAAATAGTGGCGTTCATCAGAACCTGAAGTTTCAAAGTCCAGGGATACAGAAAGTAAACAAACAAACAAGCAAACGAACAAAAAAACAAACACCAAAAAACCCGTAATAGACTGCAACGTTCGACTGAGCAGGAGGCCCCTCCAGCTATGCTCCCAGTGGGCACTAGATGGCGCTGTGTCCTCTGCAACCAGCGCCACCAGCGAGCGCTTCCACTCCAGACACACAAAAGTAGCCGTGGGCAATTACATTCATGACTCACATCAAGTGCATTAAAAACCTCATCGTCCCAAAGCCCGGAAACACCCCACCTAGGTCAGCCCTGGCATGTGTTGGCGTTGCAGTGCATGCGAACCACAGCTTGGACCATCCATGCGGATATATGTTAGGTGTTCCGTTCACGTAATGAGATGTGAAATGATTATGACTTCATTTACCTCTTTGTTTTCGATAGCTAGTCAGGAAAATAAATATTGAAAAACAAATGCCCCTTCCTTGCCTAAGGAAACAGGGCGCAACCTCAATCCAAATAAAACGATGACGAAAGCACCCATCTACAGTAGAGGTTGCTGGGAAGCAGGTGTTTCCCAGATCCTTGGCATGGGGGGCTGCTGTCTGTCTGTCTCTAGGGTTAATAATAGTCGGGTAAGATTTTGTCAACTATGCCTTCCCTAGAAACGTGAATGGTTGACAGTTAGACGTACACTAAGAGATAAGAGATCATAAACATTTGACAATAGTAGCAAGAACTGTACATAGTATTTATCAACTTTGGTTGATATACTCTGTTCTAAGCGTGTCACATACTTTTTTCTCCATGTAATGCTCAGCGCACGCTTTGAAGGTAACGACCAGTCATGCTTTGCGTACAAATCATAATTCGTAATGGAAGTAAATTTAAAAATCCAGAATTCAAACCCACTCTTCGTAGGGCTCCAAATCCTGCACTCTTCAAAATGATGCTCTGCTTAATCTGAAAATGTTTGTTTCAAGAAGAACTTGTAAAATCACAAGGGAGTTTGTGAATCCACCTGACATCAGCACCAAATTGCGTGTGGCTGGCCAGTGTCTGTTTGGTATTGGAATGTTATTCATCACTTTCTGTTGCTTTGATCAAAATGAAACTTTAGTCTTTGATCGAAGGGGCCTCAGTGGGGGTAAAATGGAATGAATGTGAAATTCAGATTTAAGGTTAGACCGCTAAGAGTAATTTATTCGCTGTCATCAGCAACTCATTTATAAGGGTTTATAAAACTTGATAGGAAAATACATAAATAATTGGCACTCTCATAGTCTTTTGAAGACTTAAGACCTTTTGAACAGGTCTTAACATAAAAGTGTACATTAGAAAAAAGTACTACAAATAGCTAAGGGAACCCCTACGGTTTGTTAAATCTCAATGCAGAAACAACGGGAAGGGGTGTGCGAATGAGAGGCAAGGGGACAGAGGTGACAGGTGGGGACAGTGCCCTCATGCTGTCAGAAAGAGGTCAAAAGTACGAGTTTCAGGGGCTCCTGGGTGGCGCGGTCGGTTAAGCGTCCGACTTTAGCCAGGTCACGATCTCGCGGTCCGTGAGTTCGAGCCCCGCGTCGGGCTCTGGGCTGATGGCTCAGAGCCTGGAGCCTGTTTCCGATTCTGTGTCTCCCTCTCTCTCTGCCCCTCCCCCGTTCATGCTCTGTCTCTCTCTGTCCCAAAAATAAATAAACGTTGAAAAAAAAATTTTTTTAAAAAGTACGAGTTTCAGAAGAAAGAAAAGTAACGTGGTTTCCCAACCATGCTTCGGGGGCAATGCAGATTGTTTTTCAAAATACATTGGTATTTGTGCAATATAACATAATATGTAATATGGTATATGACATTTATGACATAAACCAGGCTGTACTCTAGGAATGGCAGTGTCTGTCTTATGATTCCTGGTTTTAATTTCCTTTTCTCAGTACCAGGGGAAGTTGAGTACCAAGTCTACAGTTCCAACAACAATACAATTCCATGATAAGCAATGTTCACATTCTGCATATTTCTGGGGTTGTAAAAAAAGCAGAGTGACCTCTTCGCTCTTAGGGAATACCGCTACACAATTTCAGAAAGTTGCACACATTCTTATGGGCCAGAGTCTCCTCTCCATTCTGCCTCCTACTTTGCTATTGCACAGCTCTTCAAATTAAAGTGGTTCCTGAATAGCAAGTCATATCCTGTACCTGGTCAACCCCACCTTAGGCAAGACCCTGTCCCCTCTCACAGACAATGGGGTATCACAGATCGAAGCCTCTCGGGAAATATACACATTCTCCTTGCAATCAAACTCCTTAGCATCACCCAACTGGAATGGATCCATTTTTCTTCTGGTTCCTTCCATGCTGTTTCAGCTATATTTCTTTGGCAGATTTTTTTTTACTTAAAGACCTAGTAAGTAAAGCACTTTTTATAAAGATCAGGTTGTAAGCTATGGACAAATGTGCAAAGGGCTCTGGACCTTCTACGGAGCGATAACAACCTCTCCAGCCGGGTTTCCATGCATCATTAGTTCTTATTAACCAACTCTGAGACTTTCCAAATGCAATGGAAGGTTCGTCACCCGAGCCTTCCACATCTTCCAAAATTTTGGTTCAGGGGATGCGATACGTCAGAAAGCAATCGGGGAACAGAAGCATCGTGGGCAGAAAAAGAAAGGGGAGGCCTTTGCTGTTGACTTTGAGGGCATTGCTACTGTGTGCTCATGGCCAATGGTTTTCTAAGTGTGAGATCAGAAGACACAGACCAAGGGAAGGCAGACAAGTACATGCTGGCATGGGCTGAAGAGCTTTCTTGCCAGAAGAGAAGAAATACAACGGGCTGTCTTGTGAGGTATGAGTTGTCTGTAACCAGGAACATGTGAGCCGGAGTTGAGTTAGCTCCCGCCAGTGTGCTGTGATTCTCGGGGGACAGTGAGAGAAGTAAGTGACTCTGAGATACCTGTCAGTGCCTTTTTAGAAGTCTTTGAGGAAGAGAGGCTGAGAAAGATGGTTTTCAGTGGCACAAAGCTAAAGAAACAAGATGGTTAATTTGTTAAAATACGGAAGGATTCTCACACAGAAGCACCTGATAAAGAGTAAATGAAGTTGTCTCTTTTTATACAAACTCTGCAGTATAAAGAAGGCCAGCAATCTTTTCTTATGATGGCCTCGCCTTCTCCTCTGGAGAGAAGCATTAGGTAATCGCTTTTCTAGACGTCACTAAATAGAAGAAATGATTATATGATGCTGAACAATAATTTGGGAAAGAAACAAAACCAGTGGTTGGAGTACATCCACCCACACCCCTCCTTGAGGGCATGGGCTCTTTTGTGTCTGGAGAGCACTGTTTGCCAGGTACCTATGCTCACGAAGGACAGAGCAAATGACCTCCTCACCCACACGCTCACTTCCGCCCCGTGCCCCGTGGAAATGACCACTGACTGTACAGAAACCTTGCTTGGCAGCTGCCCACTGTTCAGTAAATGGGCGACATGCTCAAGTTGCAGTCTGCAAAAGCAACAGACTACGTGATTACAATGGCCTAAAGGACAATGTCATTTTTACTTACTATCTCGGTTACGATATTCTCCTTCTCTCCCAAACCATTTTCGCACTTGTTATGTGTTGCCCATGAAGACTCTGGGACGTGTTCGGGAAATATTTTACAGATAAAGAAACAAGGACAGAGAGATTATAGCACCAAACGAATGGAGTTCGGGTCTCGACAGCTAGACCGGCACTGGGAATGCTGGAAACTGGAGGCCCCCCCACCCCTCGAGGGGATGCGGGGAGTGACCGCTACATGAACAGGTCCACACCTCTGGAGTCACTGAAGGGGGCGTTCCAGAGTAGAGAGATTCTAGTGGTGGTCTTTCTGAGCCTCTTCACTTAAAGTGGAAAGGGGCCTAGAAAGATCACAGGTGATGATGACCTCAAACCCCTGACTTCCAGACCATTGTTTTAATAATGCACCGCCATATTGGAAGCCATCAACTGAGCATTGTTCATTCCTAACATCCTCTTTCCCCCTGCCCCCCCCCCCCCCGCAGGTCACTTCATTTCAGGACCGCACTCTGGAAGCTTTGCCTTGTAATTCCACACAGCGGGCTGTCACCTGCCCCCCAGGCTCTCTTCTGCATTCACATCCCTTAGTGACACGGACCTATTTGAAGATGTGAGCCTGGACAGCAAAGAGAGAGGAGAGGAGGGGCAATCCAAGGGAGCCTGGTCTACAGAAGTCATCTCTAGACTCACAATGAAGAATGACGTGTTTTCCAGATAATTTTCCGTGCCCAGCAAAGTTTTGGTTGTAATGGCACTAGTGTGGTTGAGCTGAAAAATCTCAAGAGGAAGACTCGGCTGTGGGGGGTTCTTTGTCTGCTTCCCAATTATGGGGAGCGATGTTAAGCTATGGGGTTCTGGAAGGGAATGCTTTCTGCGGGTATAAGGATGAGCCTAAAATAGTCACCTTTGTGTTACCAAATAATCATGGTTAACAGGGTCGCCATTATAAATGACCAGTGGAATATATGATGCCAGATTCCCATGACTTCTGTTGGTTCTGGACATTCCATTTGGCTGTGGCCAATCCTGTGGAGACCCTTTCAAACATACATAAGATTCAAATGTTTCCAATAGAAGCTGGGATTCTCATTTCCTTTAAATATGTTTGCCTCCCTCCCCCAAATCTATGCCTGTGTTTTAGAGCTAGATAGCAGATTGATATCGCAAATATACACTGGCCTGCTGAAACAAATATCATGTTGGCTACAATTTTTTATTATGAAGAAAAACGTCAGGTGTTGAAAATGGTTGTCATCTTTGTGTTAGAAGGTTGCTTTCCTATTTCCCCAAGCATTAGCAAGGACAGATTCTTTCTACGGTTACGACATGTGTTGATACCTTTTATTAGATCCTTTTCTGTCAGCTCTAATGCATTAGTGGCCTGAGTTTTGAGTGTGTGAGGGTGGAATAATTGGTTATGTAAGCAAAAGTCTGCTGTAGCAAATGCCTCAGGCTACTGCACTTTGATGCGTGCAACGCACGCCGTTGCAATGTAAGTAGAGGTAGAGGTCAAAATACATGTTCACGTTCCTGTGTCTGAATGTCTGCTTTCTTCTTTATTTGTGTCCGTGTCTCGTTAAAGCGCATGGCACCCAGAAATTGGAAATACTGATGTATTCCAAGAGAAAAACAAGTAAACAAACCCCTGCCTAACGATGAGCTAAGGCAAGTGAAGAATGCGTTAGGAGATGGACGGCACACTGAGCACCGGGCTCCTTGAGCCTCCGATGTCCGTACGCCTTGTCCTCCAGGGCTACGTCTTGGCCCCATTTCCTAAATAAGATGCAAATACCTTCCAGTTTCTGCTGGTGACCCACTTTGGGATCCTGTCATAACACTTGGTCTATTCCCCTCCAGAACTTCAGAACTCCCCTTGCTCCCTGGGGCTGCCCTACATTTTGAAGTCCGCCCAAACTGTGCTCACCACCACGCCGGGGCCCCAGGCTCGTTCCGCACAGGAGAGGGAGCTGGTCAGAAAAGGGGGTGCGACCTCGCCAGTCTGCCAGCCAGGGAGCTATTTGTGGGAGTCTGTGGACACTCATGAGATGCTACAGATGACAAAAAAAGCAAAGCAAATCGACGGCGCTTTCTTATAAAGAGAGAATGTTCCATCCAAAGATGAATGGAACTCAGAATGGGGCTCAGAAAACCCCAGCAAGCACTTGTGTCTCCAGCGCTATCCAAGGGATACAAAGCCAACTCCATTTCTCCCTTTCTCCTCCTCGTTCACACCTGCCTGGCTTTGCCCCTGCAGGCTTGTCTCATCTTTTCCCTCCTCTCTCCCTTTCATTTGGCGTCAGCCCCAACCGCTCCACAGAAGCTGTTCTTTCTAAGCAACTTGGCTGCTCCGATGATAAACCCAGCTGCTGAAATGGGTTATTTTCTTATTTGACCTCTTGGCAGCTTTGAACGCTACTGATGAAGCTCCTTCTTTCAATGCCCGCACTGGCTCCGTGCTCCTGATGATGGGACTTTGGCTGGCCCCTCCCCCGGCCACGCCTCCTCCATCTGTACCTGTCTTTCCTCGCCACCGTCACCATCACCGTTGTTTGCTTCCTCTGCCACTCCCCAAAATGTTGGTACCCCTGCGGCTTGTGTTCTAAACTTTCCTCCACACGTTCTTCCAGGGCAATCATCCACTCTTAGGAGGATTCAATGGTCATCTTTAAAACAGAGAAGCTAAAATCTTTGTTTCCAAAGCACCTCTCTCTCTCTCTCTCTCTCTCTCTCTCTCTCTCTCTCTCATTCTCTGGCATCTGGTCTACCTTGAAATGGTGAAATGGTCTCCTACCAGTCTCTGTCTCAGTACTCTATCCTCTCAATCGCTGCGGGTCCACAGTGGAATTTGGCAACTTCCTCTCGGGGAGAGGCAAGAGTGAGAAATCTGGGAGTCACGCTGGACACCCCCTTCTGCTCTGTCCCACAACTGTTTAATCTCCAAGTCCTGTGAGCCCACCTCCTAAATAGCTCTAACACCTGCTCATACCTCTTGAGTTTTTAAAATGCTTATTATTTTATTTTGAGAGAGAGAGAGAGAGAGCAGGGGAGGGGCAGAAAGAAAGGGTGAGAGAATCCCAAGCAGGCCCTGCACTGTGAGCACAGTACCCTCTGTGGGGCTTGAACTCACGAACTTTCAGATCATGACCTGAACCTAAATCCAAAGTTAGATGCTTAACTGAGCCACCCAACGGTCCCATACCTCTTGATTTCTATCGCCACCATTATCATGCCAGCTGCCACCATCACTCGCTCTCCTACACTGCCACATGGATACATCCATGGACCTCATTTGGTGATTTCAGGCGTGGACTCCTCCTCCATGCTGTTCTCCACCCTAAACTTAGAATAATTTATCCACCGTTAGTTTGATTACTTCATTGCACCACTTGAAATCATTCCAGACCTCTGCACAGTGCTCAGGAAGAAGCTGGAACTCTGTGATGGACCCAGAGATTTGTGACTCTGCTCATCTGGCACGGTAGCTCATTTCTGTCTGTGCCTCTCTTCACTCTGTGCTCTCTGTCTGTGGAGGGTGACCTGTGGGGCCACTAAACGTGCCATGCCCTCCACGGCCCTGCACCCACGCTCTTCCTGCCACCTGCCTCGCAGATCTCTTAGCCCGGTTGGTTCCTACCACCCTTTGTGGCCGTGTCTGTAAGTCTACATGCACCTCTCACGATCTGAGATGGATGTTTCTATGGCTTGTGCTAAAGGCAAAGCTCCTTCCTTGTCCATCTTCCCTGCTGGGAGCACTTGTGTGCTTTTGCATCTCAATGCCCTGGGTGTACCTTCCTTGGAATTCTCATTGAAGATTTGTCCCATGGCCCTCAGGTCTGCAGATTTCTGTCCAGTGATTTGGTTAGCGTGAGCCAGTCCTCCTGGCTCTGAGATCTCGTGCAGAACAGCCCAAACCAGAACCTCGATGGGCTTCCAAGACAGTGAAGTGTATGGATCCCTTTGAAGTGATCAGCTAACTCTTTTATTAGAGGCCCAATAAATCCTTAAGAAATAAGGTTTTGACAGCCTACTTCATGGATTGAACCTCTGTTTCCAAATGCCGTGGTTTAGGTCCTGAGGCACAATGTGGGGTTGGGACACAAGAAGACACGGGTTCCCACCCAAAGAGGAGGCAGGGTGTGGTTTAACGCACAGGGCTGCGGAGAGCGGAGTTTATTCTGCACTTGCTTTTAAAAATGGATGTGATGTTGTGGCGCCTGGGTGGCTCAGTTGGTTGTGCCCAACTTTGGCTCAGGTCGTGATCTCACGGTGTGTGAGTTCGAGCCCCGCATCGGGCTCTGTGCTAAGAGCTCAGAGCCTGGAGCCTGCTTCAGATTCTGTGTCCCCCTCTCTCTCTGCCCCACCCCCCCTGCTCAAGCTCTATCTCTCTCTCTCTGTCAAAAATAAATAAAACATTAAAAAAATTAAAAAAAAGAAACAGACATTTTAAATGTCATTATGTGATTAATTTAAAAATCAGCTAAAACTGGGGCACCTGGGTGGCTCAGTCAGTTAAGTGTCAGCTCAGGTCATGATTTCAGCTCAGGTCATGGTTTGTGAGTTTGAGCCCTGCCTCGGGCTCTGTGGTGATGGCTCAGAGCCTGGAGCCTGCTTCAGATTCTGTGTCTCTCTCTCTCTGTCCCTTCCCTACTCATGCTCTGTCTCTCTCTGTCTCTGAAAAATGAACAAACATTAAAAAAATTTTAAAAAATGGATGCAATGCTGTGGCTGAGACTTTGGCTAAAAAGTTTTGGCAGACAGATTACAGTAATTCATACCTTTCCCAAACTACACCTATTGTACACTCAGAAATGAATATGAAGATGATAATTAGTAGTTGAATTAAGTGCTCAGTAAGCAGCCATTTCTTAGGGTGTCAAGAAAGACCTCTTTTAATGAGCCACAGTCACCAGATTATCACATTAGCGACAAAGATGTCGGAAGCTCTAACTACAGACATTGGAAAGGAAGGGATTTCTTTCATGGAGACTACTTCCAAGTCTGAGCCACGGGTTGACACACTGCCGTCCTCAATAGGAACAGGAGTCAATGATAGATCCTTTTGTAGACCAATCGCCAGCCAAGACCTGGGAACACAGTAGTACTGCATGCCACTTGGCCCCCTAAATCCACCTCTAAACCCACCGTATGAACCATCGTAAAAGTATCCTTTGAGCAAAGCGATCCTACTAGAATTCACAGCTTTAAAAAGACAGTGAGCAAACACCTCAATATAAATTCAGTTTTGGGGAGTGCCTGGGTGGCTCCTTTGGTTGGGTGTCCGCCTCTTGATTTCAGCTCAGGTCTTTTTTGATCTCAGGGTCATAAGTTGGGGCCCCATGCTGGGCTCCCCATTGGGTGTGGAGCCCACATAAATGAATGAATGAATGAATGAATGAATGAATTCAATTTTGGACTCCCATGCCTTAAGCGAGTTTGGAATGTTGAAAAGGGTTCAAACAGCGGGAAATCAGCCTTTTGAAGAAAGAAGTGAAGTGAGTCTGTAGATAAGATGTCTTGAAACTGGTCTTAGGCATATTAAGTGATAATACATTCACCAAGGAAAGAAGGAGAGTAAATGTGTCAAACTTTCCTTATTTTGTAGGACTCATAGAATACATAGAGCACGTGATGATTAGTAAATGAATCAGTGCTCTATCCCGGAATGGAGAATAAATCTAGAAAATACCCATACACTCAGTTAAGCTGTCATAAGTAATCAGTACATTCGCTAAAAAATTCTGATGTATCACTTCTTCATAAGACTAAATAGAAGGGGACGTCCTACAACTGATTCATTTAAGAGAAACACACAAAAAAAGGTCTGAAGAAAGTTAATGCATAGCTTTGTCACAGAACCCAAAGTAAAATATGGAAAATTTGAAATAGCAAAGTAAATTCGTCATGTAATTTCTAGTTATTTCTGATAATACTCCTAATCTATCTATTCCAAAATGTTCACATACGTGTATACCTCCCAGAGCTACAATATCAAGTGCTTTGTGTATCTATTTGAGTTTCCTACATCTTTGCTATATCGTCAGGGCGTTTCTCTATCCACAGTGCCCGACTGCAGTCCAACTTCACCAATCACAGATTCTCACGGGTTCTCAGTTAAAACTATAATGATCTACCTTTGCCCAAAGAAGGTGCCTTGCCCCTTGGTCGCGTGGGACCTTCGCAGTGTCTATGTTTCCCATGGAAGTGAGCGCTTCTGATTTCGTCGTCAGAGTCGATGTGCAACAGCTATGCCAAGACCGTGACACTGATATGGTTTCCGGCCTTCTCCTGATGTGTCCTGGCAGCAATGAGGAGCAGGGTGGCTATTAATAGATGGCAGCCCCTGTGTGGATGTGAGTGAACCAGTGCCTTGGGAATACAGCAGTCTTACACGTCACCCGCCCCTTGAAACATGCTATTGATTGAAACCTGGTCTGTATTGACCGCTAGAAACGTGCCAGTGATCCTGGTAGAATTTATGGCTTTAAGAAGTCACAGAGTGAACGCTCTGAAATTCCAATCGGGATTGAGTTGTACGCTGTGATCACCAAACGGGAGAAGCTGACCGAGGCTTCAAAGGTGTCATTCAATTGATCTGTTAGCCCAAAATCACATATTGAGAGCTGGCTATGGACCAGACATTAGGTAAGTAGCCTTGGGAGCAGGGCTGGGGGCAGGTTAGAAATTCCACTACAAGACCCTTTTCCTGGCATCACGAATAATATCATCGGATTAAAGGCGACGAGACAAGATGGACTAAGTGGTGTGATGTGACCAGGGCTCTTGTGTTTGGAGAAAGCAGACATCACTGATGAACGAAGGGAGGTGGTTTACTAGACAAGAGGAGGGGACAGTCCGTGAGAGGGAGTGACAAGGGTCGTCGAAGAGAGGAAAGGGGATAGTTGCTGATGTGCCTGGGATGCAGGAAGGAAAGGAGGAGAGCAAAGGGTGGGAGGAAGACGGCTGGATGGAAGCAGATAATTAAATATTTCCTAGGATCAGTTATCTTGCCAGTGTCCTCCGAGCATCAGTGATGTGACAGGAGTGTGATGATTCCAAATTCACAAGTGTGAAAACTCAGGCTCAGAGAATCTCAGCAACTTGGCCAAAATCCCACAGCAGAACAGAGCAGAGCCAGGCTGAGAATTTGGGTCATTTTACCTATTCCCACCCATCATCCAAATGTGTGTGTGTGTGTGTGTGTGTGTGTGTGTGTATTAAGATTATTTCGTTATTTTGAGAGAGACAGAGAGACTGCGAGCAGGGGAGGGGCAGAGAGAGACAGGGAGAATCTGAAGCAGGCTCTGAGCTGTCAGCGCAGAGCACTATGCGGGGCTTGAACTCCTGAAACCCTGAGATCATGACCTGAGCCGAAATCAAGAGTCGGAGGCTTAACCAACTGAGCCACCCGGGCGCCCCCAAATGTGTTTCACTGTGCATCACTGACCTCAGGTATAAACAGATACCCACAACCCCCTTACTGGGAGTAAGCTTTGGAGATTCAAACCTTCTCTATACTTCATAATCCAATGCATATTTAAATAAGATATTTCAGCCAATGCTATGCGGTTTACTCGATAGTGAAAGATTTTAAATACTGCAAAGGATCACAAAGTTTGTGATCTTAACACATGGTTGAAACTCTAGCGTTAGTGACACAAGTCATACTATTGTTAATGAGAAAGGAGCCAGAATTTTGTCTGAAAAAAAAAAATGCCTCTTATTAGAACTAACAGCTCCCACTAATTAGGAAGCCTACCTTTCTCATCTTGGTCCTAAATCTGCACCCCCCCCCCCCCCTTCCTCTGCCCTGGTTATTTCTCACGTCACATTGATTCAACTATTACCTTATACGGAAGTGATACTAAATTATACATACCTTAAACAATACTGGCTGAAAATGTTTATTACTCACTCGTTTAAAAATTTTTAGTATATTTCCCTTACATAAACATTGATTTATAAAGTATACACATGCACCATTGCATAATACGCGCACTATAAAACAGATACAAAACATAAGCGATGTAAAACATGGGATAGATACCAACTCTGAACAGAAGTTTACGATTTTCCTGTCACCTTCCAATGGACCATCTTGTGAATGCCCCGTGTGTATACACCCCACTTAGGAGAAGCCTGAATTAGTTAAAAAGCAATTGCAAACTCTTGAAGTCCTGGAGAAAATCATGACAGTTGTGAAAATGCGCTGGCCAGACATATAAACTGAGCACCTGCTTGAATTGTGCAAACAAATCTTAATGAATTTTATCTAACCAACTAGACAAACAGTAAAAATCCTACTGAGGGTAA
Source organism: Prionailurus viverrinus (assembly GCF_022837055.1). NCBI lineage: Eukaryota > Metazoa > Chordata > Mammalia > Carnivora > Felidae > Prionailurus > Prionailurus viverrinus. The sequence continues at coordinate 77,984,714 of NC_062561.1, forward strand.
GAACCTTATCTGTCCTTACTTATCAATGAATGATCCACCAGCGGGGGGGCCCGGCCTGGGGCAGGACTTGGTTAACGTTTCCTGAATGATGAATGATTTGGTGTATACACAAGTCAAAGGAGAGTCCGAATGGCAGTGACCAATGAAGCGGTTCCCTCCTATTCTATTTAGTAGAATTCCTTTTCCTGATCAGTCCTTAATGGTTATTATTATTATTATTATTAATCTAGAAACTGCATGACACCCATTTCTTTTGAGGCTAAGCAGTAGAAGCTGGGAGAATAAATACAATTTTGGATAAGCCAAAAAGGCTCTGATTTGACTTAGCAACAATAGCAGTAAAAACTCCTATTTCTTTGTTTTGATTGGTAGGAGCAAGATGTACTGTTTCAACGTTTTAGATCGTGTCGTTGCCAAAGAAATCAGAAACACATGTCTTTGAATGGCAAAGTTAAGATGTTTCAGGGAACGTAGAAATAAATTCACTCATGCGCAATGGCTTCCTAATTCAAATTAAGGCAAACCATGAAGGTTTGAAAGGCAGGGCTTTTGAATTCCTCCCTCACACGTTTCCTAAGACAAATTTTAATTGGCTGTTCTCATGTTCCATACTTTCCACCGTCTTAACCTGTAGGTTAGTAAAATACAGTGTGTTTCCTGTTTTCCAAGTATGCTGTGTATGTCTTGGAAAAAAATAAGCTATACTACTCATAGAGTTAAGAATATGAATATAGGCTAATGGACTCTTTCCACTTACCCTGCGAATGTTGTGCTTAAAAGAATAAAACTCAAGGTCAACAAGAAGACATTTTGTTCCCTCTTCTGCAGAGACAGACACAACACAGTGGCTTGTGGGTAGGCAAGCCACTCTCAGTGGCACATGTCTTCTTTCACCCAGGGCTTAGCATGACATCAGAAATGTGTTTTTTAACATAAAATCATGCCTTGTTTAAAACAATACAATATCCACTAATACTGAAAATTATAACCAGCAGAATTCCTAGTAATAATTTAATTGCTAGTAACTGTGGAAGGTATAGTCTCGGAGCAGAGAGCTGATGATTATAAATTGTGCAGAATGAATAGGGTGGAACCTGGTCTCATACTCAGAGTAAAACCTGACAGAAAGTCCATAACTGTGCTGGAATACGCCTAAATTAAATTAAGAGAGTATTTTTTAAAACCATTATGTAGACTGCTATGAGAACATCTGGGTATTTAATGTGAGGAATTTTCTGGGTTGAGAATGCATGTTTCTATGCATCAGTAAAAAATAAATCATTGGATATACAAATGTCATTTCCATTTTTGTTTGGAGAGAGAGAGAGAGACAGAGACAGAGACAGAGACAGAGAGAGAGAGAGAGAGACAGCACATGCAAGTAGGGAAGAAACTTTCCACATCCAGGAACATTCCTTACATTTTTCCCCTGGGTGGAGCTATGACTCCAATATTCTTGATGGAATTTAGGATTCTTCATAAAGGCTGTTTCCTTGAGGGTCTGTGAGCTGGAAGAAACAAGATTTACCACAGGGAATGCCTGGGGTTTAAACCCACCCCCTTACTGAAGTCACAGAGCATCCAGAGAACAGACTGGAGGGAAGACTCTGGGTAAGATGTATATTCTCAAGTGAAGCAATCAGAAAATTCTGGCAAAAACAGTTTGCTTTTAGTCACGGGCATAAAAGGTCTAGCACAATGGCATTGTAATAGCGTTGTGGGGCGACAGATTTAGCTGCGCTTGTGACCACGGCATACTTGTTGAATCACTGTGTTGTACCCCTGAAACTAATGTAAAACTGTCAACTACACCTCGGCTATAAATAAATAAATAAATAAATAAATAAATAAATAATAGAGCTCAGTATGAGGGAAGCATTGTGCCAGGCAGGTAAAACATATTTTCTCATTAAAAAAAAATATATGTATCTATATATTATATATATTATATGCATATGTGTATTATATGCATATATTATATATAATATATATATATATACGCAATAAATTTGTTAGAGTTTATGGTACTTTTCATTATTTCAAACCCAGATCCATCTAGAAAATGTCTTTTACATTTTCCTTCATAAGAGCAAAATCATGTTAATTGCATATTTATTGGAATGTATAAACATTTAGACGGAAATTGCTTCTTTTATGGTGAAGATTGCCCAATAGCCTGTTTCTTTCACATAGTGCTCCTGTAAAAAGCCATCCAAAAAGGTCTCTCCTTCACTGTGGAATAAACTGAGTAACAAAATATGAGATCCTGATGCTCGTATTTCATAGACCTACAGTCTAAAAATGGTTAAGGTCGGTTTCGTGACTTCTTATAATCCCTGTTGATCTGAAACAACAGAACGACATGCATACGTTGAGGAAAGCAAAGATGATAAGCACTAACACACAGCACTCACTACGTGCCAGAAATTGTTGATCAAAGTATTTTGTATAGTAGCTCCTTTGATTCTCCCAGCAAACCTCTGAGGCAAATATAGCAATATTCCTCCTTTTCCTTGTGGACGTGAAAAATGAGGACCTGAAAGTTTAAATCCCTGACTGCAGTGACCAAGCTAAGCCAGAATTTAAAACCCAGACTAGATTCAGACCCCACACATCCAGCCACTGGACTGCATGGCATCTCTGTCCGCTGGATACTTTATATTCACAAAGTATGGGGTTCATTTGTCCCTATGTATATTGTATGCAGACGTTCTCGGGTTCTATCATCTCAGGAGATTTCTTTCTGGCGAAATAAATGATAAGTATAGATTAAGCACCTCAACACATCGCCAGAGTGGGAGGGAAAATTCCTTGGGGCCGGACACAATCCACCTGCAACAGTGTTCGTCCTGGTTAAGTCAAAGCCCCAATCCTCTTCTACGTGTCTTCCGTCTTGCAAAACAGGTGTTGTGTACTTCTACATAGACCTCCCTTGTGTGATCACGGACACTTCTAAATCCTGTAGTTCTGACTGGTTGTGAATCATGTGGAAACTTGCTTTGTGCTTGCCTTAGTATCCCCTCTGCCCGTGACAGTGTCCTAGACTTGTCATTAGGACAACATGTTTTCTGACACATGTGAAGAGCCCTCCGTGTCTAGCACTGTGCCTTGATCGCCTAGGAAGAGTTAGTGAACGGGTTTGATTATTGCAAGCTGTTAAAGATGTTCAAGTCAGAAGGTGTGTAAAACGTCTAAGGCAAGAGGTAAACACCATGTCTGTAGACGGCTCTGAAGCATCAAAGCAGTGATCATGCATGAATTGAGACCTTCTGATCAACTATTCTTGGTAATTACTCGAAGTTACGATTCTAGCAAACTACGTTTCTGAAACATCTTCTCCATTACCTAAGTCAAGACTGCATAGTCCTGGTGATTTTCACATCTTGATAAACAAGGAAGTAACAATGTTTAAAACAATCACACATTTCCCCCGTAGATGCCAGCTTTACAAGACAAGATTGACAATGTAAGGGAAAGGAATACGTAACAGACAACTAGCTTCCTTCATGTGAGAAAGAGCCATGGGAAGCTGTGAGCAGTGGCATTTATTACTTGTGATACATTGGAGATGTGCATTTATTTGCACTTAGCTTATTCAGTTGAGCTTCCGTGAGTAATACCAACCTCATAGGATTTTAGGAAGGATAAAATAATCACATATATATGTAAGGAAAATCGAATTTAATAAGACCTTGCCAACGGTATATACTGGCAAAGACCCATATTTCAAAATGTGAGCTCTGTATGTGTAACACATGCTGGTAAAACTGACGAGTTGCCTTTTCCGTTGACTTTCTCACCCCACCAACATTTACTAAGTATCTACTATGTGGAAAGCATATGCTGGAGACATTGGTAAAGGGAATGGTACCATTATTTGATTATTTGATCCATTTGTATTTTTGGTTAATTTAGATTAACAGTGATATCCATGCAGGTGAAGCTCAAAAGAAGGTCCATGGCAGTTCCAACCTATATAGGCTGTTTGAAAAATGCATAATACAGGTAAGGAGGCAGCGTGCAATTATGATCATAGCTCCTATAGTTCTACTGAAATGGCCAGATTGAGAGTCTAATTCAATGAAATCAGATCATCAAACATCTCTCGTAGGGTCTTCGAAGATCCTGCATCTCCAAGGGGTAGACTGAGGAAAGAACTCAGTGTCAGGAGAGTAGGGAGACACAGGAAAGCAGGCAGAAGACCGCTGTATCACTACAGGGGAAAGAGGGCTAGAAGTTAAATGTATGCCTCTGCTGGAGAGGCAAAGCAATGGCGTGAGCCATTCGATGTGCTCTGTTGTCGAGTTTATCTCAAACATATGCCAAAAAGAGTTTTGTCCTTTTGAGTCATTTGCATTGTTACCCGGAACACCATAAACACAGAGGGTAATATAAGGGTAATACAAAAGTTGAAGGGTTTTGGAGACTCTTGGTTGATGATGCTTCTGCTTGTCTCCCTGGAAAACCCTCCATTTTATTATTTTTTAAGTTTATTTATTTTGAAAGAGAGAGGAAGAGAGAGCAAGAGGGGAAGGGGCAGAGACAGAATCCCAAGAAGTCTCTGCGCTGTCAGTGCAGAGCCCAACGTGGGGCTTGAACCCGCCAACCGCGAGATCACGACTTGAGGCGAGATCAAGAGTCAGACACCTAACCGACTGAGCCACCCAGGTGCCCCCAAACCCTCCATTTTAATTATTAAGATACTCTTCTGAAAACTGATTCTCTTCTATGGTTCAAGCCAACCAGCTTCCTAGAAGCGACGTCTTGGGAATGTTTTATAGTATTTTCTAATATTGTTTTGCCTTTAGCTTCCAGCATAAAACTTTTTGAGCCGGAGACGTGTCAGATAAAATATAGGCCATGTCTTGGACACAGGTACTCAAATGTTTTGAAGCAATAGTAAGCCTAGGTGAGCATATTCATTTTAGATTTCATTAAAAAAATTTTAATGAGGAAATACATCATGGGAAATACCTGCTAATCTAACATCAATACCAATTATGATGATGGGGACGACGGGCTGCTGGAGAAAGGCATTCTGTCTCCGAGGAGAGGGAATTTTCATTATGTCAGCCCTATGATAAAGAGAGTGTGGAGATCATTTCTCATGCTTAGGTACTCAAAATCTGTTTGTATTTTAAAAGTGCTTTATATAACTGTTATTATGCATCAAAGGATGCCTTTGGCTCAGCTGCTAACCTTTGCATGGCATAACTCAAGAGAGCGGGGTGAGGGGTCGACAGGAGATTCAGGGTGCGTGAGAAACCCGGAGACGAGCTTGTTTGCCAAGAGAAAGAAAGCAAAGCTTCCGCAGAAAAAAGCCACAACGCCGGACCCATGAACATTTATATTTTTATTCCTGGTGTTAAATCAATTCCCCTCTCTACACCCTGACTCAGGGAGCAGAGATCATTAAGAACACATTTAAGTGCTTAATTGGGTTTTGAAGGAGGTTTCTCCATTAACATTAATTAAAGTCTCCCTGGGCTCAAGAAAGCTCATTTTCCAGGTAAGGGTTTTCCAGGTTCACTTATGTTCTCGTTGCTGTCTCAGCAAAACCATTATTCTTGCCTCGGATCCCAAACTGAACTTCAAGCGTATGCAAGAAAAAAGGAAAAGCAAAGGAGCCCTGTTCCATTGTGTGACAGAAGATTTGGCACATCATCGAGAAGTCCTGTCTCCTACGATCTTGCCCTTGAGAAGCAAGCTAATGAGAATTACAGCGAAATAATGCGTGAATTGCTGCATCGCCAACTTCCGTCTTCACGGACAGCAACGCTTCTGAATTAAAATTATTATATCATGCATGGGCTAATCTTACCAGGTTGAGCCATAAGAAATTCCTGATATTCAACCACTGTAATCTATAAAAACAGCCATGTTCACATGGTTCAATCTAATACACTAGAAACTCTAGGTTTTATATAGGAAGAAAAACTATACTCCCCCAAGTTTCTCGCCTTCATCTCTATATGTCCTTTGATTTCAAAAGCATTTCCATATCTACACATGTAAACTAGAAGCCCAGGGTAAGGTCCACAACTTTATCTCTGGTTCCCTGTTGGGGTGGGAACATCTTTAAGCCTTTCTGTGCAAATGTATGGACGGTATTGTATTTACCGTGTTATCTTCTCTTTGGGTGTTTATCCCCCCTTCAGTATGCACGGAACAGTAGAACTAAGTAGGAAAATTACAAACATCAAGATAATAAATATTTATTGCCTGCCTAGTAGATATTGCGAGGAATACAAAGCAGATACAAAGGAAAAATGAAAGGAAACCCAAGAAAGAAATAACCAGATGAGAGGAGGTGAAAGAGAATGCCAGCCAGCTGGGCTAGGCAGAGGAGAGCAAGAATCACCGATGGTGCCTTAGACGTTGAAAACCAGTGATGGCCGTGGGCTGTTCTAAATTCAAGGCTTTTGCAATTTACCGAATGAAAGCTCAGTAGCCTGTATTTTAAAATGGAAAATTGGCAAATACAGTGTTTATAAAAATGTTTGCACGGGACAGGGTGAAGAAGGGATAAGAATGAAAACGAGATCCAAGGCTGTCCACTTACGAATGACATACAAATCTTTACACAAAAAGCCTCACACGTCCTCAGTTATTTGTCGATTTTTGCCTGTGTTACCTCAAAAGTCTTCTACTATACTAATGATATTTATTTATTTATTTTTATTTATTTTTAATGTTTAGTCATTTTTGAGAGAGAGCGAGAGAGTGCAAGCAGAGGAGGGGCAGAGAGGGAGGGAGACACAGAATCCGAAGCAGGCTCCAGGCTCCCAGCTGTCAGCACAGAGCCCGACGCGGGGCTCAAACCCACAAACTGTGAGATCATGATGTGAGCCGAAGTCGGACACTTAATCTACTGAGTCATCCAGGCGCCCCTTAACTTCTTAATGTTTATTATTTGTAAGAGAGAGAGAGAGAGCATAAACAGGGGAGGGGGGGGAGGGAGGAGACACAGAATCTGAAGCAGGCTCCAGGCTCTGAGCTGTCAGCACAGAGCCCAATGTGGGGCTCGAACCCATGAGATCATGACCTGAGCCAAAGTCGAACACTTAACTGACTGAGCCACCCAGGCACCCCTATATTAATGATTTTTAAATGTTACATAGGTATAACATGTAGATTGCAGCTCTCTTAACGGCTCATATAATCCGTGTTTGCCCCCTAATTTGTGAAGACTGGTGCATATTTGAACTTGCATTACTTTCAGACTCGAAATTCCTTTACATGGAAAAGCTCCACATTAAAAAAAAATCCATGCCCCATATTTTTCACCTTTCTGCTTCTCGGCATTGCTATCAACCAACTACATTTTGGTCTTACTGGTAGCTCTTCTTTAAGCCTTTGGACTATAATATCCAAAAAAAGAAGCAATTTTTGAGCTGTGCAAAAATTTCTTTGCCCTCAAGAGAGAGCTGTTAATTTCTGTGTGACTTTGAATGCCAATCCGATTTGTGCTCTTAAAGAGCAACCCCAAACCATATTATATGGCGTCAAGGTCAAAGGGAAGGAGGACTATAAGTATTAGCTGCCCTTCAAAACCCTTCCCAATCTTCTGCTTCACTGGTGACTGCAGACAGCATCCCTTGAAGCAGAGAAGTTTTGATGTTTCAGCTCAGGTGAAAGTAGTGTAACACTTTTAAGCAATTTTAATCTATTTCGTTTTTATTTTCCAATAATAGAGTTCAAAACGGCTGGGGGGAAACAAGTGTGTCAGGACAACCACAAAAAGTCAGGGCGCTTGTAATAAGCAGGCTTGATCAAGCACTTTGATCTAAATTTAAACATTTACAAATAAGGTCTGGGAAGAATGGAGACGCAAGTACATCAGTCCTACAAATCACGGCCACTTCCTCCTTCCCAGTCACCATTTACGTAAGTCCTTGGAGATAATGCCAAGGTAATTAGGTGGGGAAGGGCATGCCTTATTATTCCTACCATGGTGCCTGACATCCACATCAGAGGAAAAAATGGACAGTTCCAAATAAGGGGAACGATGGAGGTGATCAGGGAGGCTATCTGATCACGGAGAGACGATGCCAGAGTGTAGTCATCTTGGGATCTATATCATCTTTGACATTATACAGAGTACAAGAGATCTCAACTATGGGGAACAGGGAAACAAAGATGACATTTCATAGACTCCCTCCATCTCTCTCTCTCTCTTTAAAGATTATTTTGAGAGAGAGAGCAAGCAGGGGAGGGGCAGAGAGAGAGGAGAGAGAATCCCAAGCAGGCTCTGCACTGTCAGTGCAGAGCCCAATGCGGGACTCGAACTCAAGAACCCGAGAGCATGACTTGAACTAAAACCGACTTAACTGACTGGGCCACCCAGGCACCTCGGCGCCTTCCATCTCTAAGATTCTATGCTCTTTCACGAAGCACAAACAACAGACCTAGAAATCAACTGAATGTGTCATCCTAATTGCAACGTTGCTAGATGTGTGCGTAAAATTTATGAAATTTCATGATCTTAATAATGTTTCTCACCTCGTTAGTGAGAGGCCGAAGTGAGGAGGGCACCACACAGAGGTACAATCATATCCCCATCTTGATCTTTTGGACAGTGTTTTAAGTTCCAAGGGAAGCTTTTGGGTTCTACGCCCTTGAGAGTCGACATAAAACGACTGAAAATAGTTAAGGGGAAAAGGGGTGCTTTAATTCTGAAATTCGGACACTGCCGGGTCTAAAGACAGAGAGTCCGCTCCGCGTCGTATTTTGCAACCTCGTATCAGGAAGGTAGCCTGAAGCAGGAAGAGACATGGGGGAAGGTTGAGACACTGACAAAGGCAAGACGCAAGAAAAAGGCCACAGCAAGAGGGATTCACCGTCATCTCCAAGTAGCGGTATCATCTTTTTCTAGTGAGCAAGGATCATGGTTAAGAGAAGCGTCTGTCGCTCGCCCTGTCTGAAAAGGAGTGAGCAATTAGGAGAACGCATACAGGTGTGGCATTCACAGCCTAGGGTGCGGGCCTGCTAATTCTCATCTCCTATGCATCTTCGGAAGATCTCGAGGTAAAGGACCTTTTTGGGTACTGAAGTAGGTATCTGAGTGGAAAACATCCCCAACAGACCATCGCAGCCAAAATCTGGGAGCATCAGAAAAGGACAAAAATACCCACAAGTGGTTTGCTTTCAGAGTTACGGAGGCGTATTTCTGTCTGGCTCTGCTGCATGTTACGTAAGCAGATCTTAGGCAGGAAGAGAGGAACAACAATCAATACCAGCTAAATTGAATTCAGTGCCTGAACAACTACATTTACCACGTAAAGCCAGAGAGAGAGAGAGAGAGAGGGAGAGAGAGATCGAGAGGGAGGGAGAAAGATTTTAAATAACACACAAAAGTGCTATTTCTTCCCGATATAAATGATCAGATAATGAAGTGAACAATAACTTTAGTCCCTTAAATTTAAAAATATTTTATTACTGAAATGTAACTATAGAAGCATAACCTTCATTTTAGAAACAATTTTGCATCCCACCATGTTCCCGAGGAAAGAGTATTTTCGTCTGCATCTTACTGCTTTTTTTTAATGTTTATTTATTTTTGAGAGAGAGAGAGAGAGAGAGAGAGAGAGAGAGAGACAGAGCACGAGCGGGGGAGGAGCAGAGAGAGAGAGGGAGACACAGAATCTGAAACAGGCTCCAGGCTCTGAGCTGTCAGCACAGAGCCCGACGCGGGGCTTGAACCCACTAACCGTGAAATCATGACCTGAACCGAAGCCGGACACTCAACCGACTGAGCCACCCAGCTGCCCTCTTTTTGCTTTTTTAATCTAAAAACGATTTGTCATTTAAAAATACTAGCTTAGTTTTGAAGTCAAGGGGAAATTGACCGTAAAGGTATTTCAAATGCAAAAAAAAAAAAAAAAAAAAAGAGTCAAATAATCATAACTGGAAAGAGTACAATTCACAAGATATGCCTAAGACAGGTAGCAGGTCACTTAAAAATTGTTATTCATTCCCAAACTAAGTGAAAAAGATACCCTAGGTAAGCACATGGACAGTCTACTTGTAAAATGATAAGGAATAAAAGTTATAGGCGGTCAATACTATTATCGTATCACAGGAGTGTATTCTAGTACGGCCTTCCCTTCATTTGCTGTTTGAATCACTACGTGACTCTCAAAACTATCTGAGGAACAGAACTGCCATAGAAATAAAGATGTAGACTGCCGGAAAATCTCTACCTTTCCAGTAGTAACGGACCAACTATGGCTTCTCGTATTCAGAGTCTCAAGTGAGAAGTTAGGTATTCAGGCCAATGTTACTTTTTAAATGGAGCCAGCACAATTCAGTGGAGATTTCTGTATGCTCCATTTTGTAAAGAGCGATAAATCAACATCCTCTTGCAAACACTATCTTTCCTCCTTAGATCTTTAAATACAGAAAACGTGGGTCTGGTGGAAATCAAACGGCAGAGAGGACTTTCCCTGGAGCTCCGGTGGGGTCCTTCTTGCTAGTCACCTGGTGACGGTGGCCTGCGTCTTCAGACACAGGACCTCAGCACCTGGGCCAGGCAGTCTGCGCCAACCGTGACCTGCTTATCCTTTCACAAGGGGTAACGTGTCCTTGAGATGGCAGGATCTTGTGTTCTCCGCTTTAATGAGGATGCCATTTTTATAAACATCAAAGACAGGCTGGACAGCCAGCCCGGCAGGGCTGAGAGGTTCTGTCAGCTCAGCCGACCCTGCGCCCAGCAGCATATTGGGTCATGTGGAAAGGGAGCAGAACAGATCATCTGTTCTCCTTCGCCGAGGGCTGGCTGGCCTTGCCAAGAGCAATCTCAAGTGACTTCCCCTGAGTCCCTACTCTGGGTCCAGGTATAAGCTCAGCACAAAAACCAAACCAAACAAACAAACAAAACCCACAGAAGCTATTAGAGCCCTGCTGCTCCTTTATTTCACAATTTTTAAATGCCTTCCAACAGGGTTATTCCTAAGAACTGGCTTATGACATCTCTATTTTGGGGAATGACTGATTGACACCTTCCTTAGACATCAGACAGACTTGATGACATGATGGCCCCAGTGCTCTGCTTTCTGGAATGCTAACAAGCCATAGTGCAGCTCTCACACCTCCTTCCTCTCCAGCTGCCTTCATCCTGATGATCCCCGTATCACATTAATCCCCGTGCAGCCTTCCTCTGAGATGGCAGCGTGCAACTCTCCACTAACACCCACCCTTTCTTTTTCACGTTCTTTTTCTGTAGAACTCTGTCTTTAACTCGTGGACTAATGTACCACGATACCATTAACAATTTTACAACTTATTAGAAATTCTTGCTAGAAATCAATAAAACAAGTAAGATTTACTAATGGAGCATGCCCCCTTCCTATTATTCAAAGGATCCCTGATAGTAGTGTGTTAATTGTTATATATTTACTAGTTAATTCCATCTCTTAAACATGTTTGCTGTCTAGACAGTGACGTAAAAATAGTCCGAGTTTGTGAACGCACACCTTTTAAGAAACCCATTGCATCGAGTGCAAAGGGATTTGTTTTTATGATCTGAAGAAACATCATTTTCAAGAAAGCTGTTTTAAAAGTTTATTTATTTTTGAAAGAGAGAGAGAGAGAGCGCGCGCAGGGAAGGGACAGAGAGAGAGGGAGAGACAGAATCCCCAGCAGGCTCTGCACTGTCAGTACAGAGCCTGATATGAGACTCAAACTCGCGAACCGTGAGATTATGACTTGAGCCGAAACTGAGAGTTGGACCCTTAACCAACTGAGCCCCCAGGCGCCCCTCAAGAACACTTTTAAGCAAATGTTTTTCAAAGACTTATGACAGAATTGTCTGAAAGCATGAATTATAGAGACTTAAGTTATTCTGTTCAGTTCAATTAGTACTTGATGGGGGTCTGCTACCAAAAGGCATTGGTTTTTGTTACCATCTTCCACGTTTTGAAGACCTGGGAAGGAGTTTTCTGCGCTTGTAAATATTATCATAGGGAATGATGTCATTTTACAAAGAGAAAATATTCCAAAGGGAAAGCACATGACTCACATATGAATTCCATCACTCACTATCTTCTCACAGTGGTCTGGAGCAGGCTGCTGCAGGATCTCCCGCGCTGAGCTCCGCCCCCATCCCATCTGCCTGAGATCCTGGGGAAGGGCTGGCGGTGACAAGGACACAGAAAAGGGGGACAGGATGGGGATAAAGGTCCAATGAAGTATCAGAATCTCTCAGGCTTGCAAAGCAGAAAGCGTCCACTTTTTCTGCAGAAGGGTGAATTTCAGATGTTCCCTGGGGATCTGCGTTTGACCCGAGGTCAGTGTCTTCCAATAATGTGCCAGGCTCTTGTCGGAATAAAGAAGACAAGAAGGTCAGCTCCTCTCCCTGGCAAAGCCCAGAGAGAGATGGACTGTAAACTCCCAGGCTAGGACAATACTACGTTCATTTTGAAGCCCAGACCCCAGACAAGAAGGGGTGTGTTTCTCAACGTTACACATCAAATTGGTGGAACATAAATTGTAAATCTCCTCTACAATGGTTTAATTATATTTGACCAATATAGTCGGCCAATGACATTCCTGGGGCATATTATATAACATTTCTCCCTCTCTTATTTTTCTGTCCTTGATTATTTTATGAGAAATTGTCATAAACACACACAACATGAAGAATCTGAACATGACAAGTTAGTTCAACTAGCAACTTAATTAATTTGGAATTGCAGGACTAGAAACATCTAATAAAAAAGAGTGGAGATAGGTACAGAGAAAGGGAAACTCTGAGGATAGTGAGTTCTAGAACACACATTTAGACTGTAAGCGTGTAGTATGTTACAGTTCTAAGCAGGAAGAAAAGTATAAAAATATTTAGAGATATTAAGTGTCTTAACTTTGCCGCACTTGTCAGAATTAGAGTCCTCAAAGATCTATATGTATGATTAACAAATAATAAGACATACAGTTAATATGTAATAAGTATGTATCTCTATACACATATATACGTGTCGTACTGAAAACAAAAATAGGTATTGGACAGTTGGACACACTGGTCCAAAGCTGGGGAGGAAAATTGGACTTTAAGATATAAATCGAGGAGCGACCAATGCACGTGCGTGCACACACACACACACACACACACACACGAGGGAATAAAATCTCCCACAGGAGACACATATATACAATTTATTATCTCTAATCCAGAGGATTATAAAAAGTATAGGCTAATAGTGTAAAATAAGTTTTCTTTTCCAGGATGGAGCTACATTTGGTACAAGAGGGGTATTGTCTGTTAAGTAGATGCAATTTGTTGCAAGTGTCAAAATTGTAACACATAGAACCAGGATGGTGCTGTGGGACGTGTCCAGGGTTTGAAATCACCACTTATCTGGGGCGCCTGGGTGACTCAGTCCCTTAAGCATCTGACTCTTGATTTCGGCTCCGGTCATGATCTCACAGTTTGTAAGTTCGAGCCCCACATTGGGCTCTGTGCTGACAGCTCTGAGCCCACTTTGGATCCTATGTTTCCCTCCCTCTCTGCTCTGCTCTCACTTGTGCACATGTGCTTCCTCTCTCTCCCTCTCTCTCGCTCTCTCTCTCAAAAATAAAGACTAGAATGCTCATTATTTAAAAAATTGAAGCCACTTCTTATCAACTATATAGCTTTAGATAAGTCATTTGGCTCCTAAAACCTTATCTTCCTATCAGAATTAGGTGATGAGCATTTTCAGTGTGTCCACTCAGTAAATGCTGTTCGACGGATGAGAAGGACATAGGTGCCATGACTTGTTTCTAAAATGGACAGCAGGCGTATGTGCAGGGAAGGAGGCAGATCAGGTACACACAGTTGCATTGAGCATTGCCGACACTCTGCTGGTTGAGAATGGCTCTGCCACCGAAGAGCTCTCAGTCCGGGGGGCGGGGGGGGGGGGGATGAGACCGGGACAACAGCTATCTCAATAGAAGGAGGTATAGGAACACACACGGCCAGATGTGGGCAAGTTCAAGGTGCTCATGGAGGGGATTGATCCTGAGCTGAATCTGGGATGACGAGTAGGGTTTAGCTCAGGGAATCAAGAAGGAAAGGCCTTTCCAGACAGATGGTACCAGGGCAACAATAAAGAGTCAGGGAACGATGCGCTTTTGTGTGGGCAGAATATCAAGCAATTTGCTGTTCTTGTAAATTGCAGGGCAGGCCGTGGCGATGAAACCCAGCAATCAGACACAGAAACCGGGCCTTGTAAGTCATTGCAAGAAACTTGGGCTTTAGCATGTATTGGAAGATAAGCCACGGAATAACACAGGATTTTAAGAAAGGGGGGAGCTTCACACAGAGATGTTTTAATTAGATTATTAGGACAGCGGTATGAAGGATAGATTTAAATGGGGCAAGATTATAGAGAGAGGAACAAGTGACATGCGATATTCAAAGGAAATGATGGAGACCTGGGCGGGGGCAGTGGCATTGGAATGGGAAGGAGGAGATGAGAATTTGCAGGATACATACAGGACAATGTGACTGATTGAACTTGGAAGACAACAGGAAAAAAACGATTTTAGATTGAGCACTGCATCAGTTCCCTGGGGCTACTGTGACAAAGGACCAGAAGCTGGGTGGCTTAAAATAACAGAAATTCATTCTCTCACACTTCTGGAGACCTAAGCCCAAGATCCAGGTGTTGGCAGTCACAGGCTCTGGAAGGTTCTGGGCTGACTGCTCCATGCCTCTCTTTCTCTCTCTCTCTTTCTCTGGCTGACAGCTGTACCTTCCTCTCTCTGCCTGTCATCACATGGCTTCCCATGAATGTCTGTGTCCTCACACAGCACTTTCCTCTTCTTCCAAAGACACTGGTCATAATGGATTAGGGCCCACCCTACTGACCTCTTCTTAGCTTGATTATATCTACGAAGACCCTATTTCCAAATAAGATCGCATTCACAAGTACTTAAGACTTCAAGATAAATTTTGAGGGGAGGGCACAATCCAACCTATAATAAGCATCAAATTTCTAGTTTGGATAAGTTTGTCTCATTTATTGTAAGAGAGTATTAAAGGCTGGTTTGGGGAGGGTGCTTATGAGTTTAGTAGGACAGGTGAACAGAGCTAATGAACATTTGGACACACTGTTCTAGAGCTCAGCAGGTAGAGTAGGGGTTTAGATACAAATCCAGGTGCTGTGGACACACCTAAGCATAGGCATTTCCCCAGGAAGTATGAAAGGAAACAAGACCAGTAGCACAGGCCTCTGGGAATAAATTCCTTATGAAGCAGGAGGAACGTGACCTGGGGAGAATGGTCGTGAGCAGACAGCCAGCAGAGAGGCACCGTGCAGGCCAAAGGAGTCAGGAGATTGGCAAGTTTCTGAACCTGAGAGCTCTGTTAAGGCGAATCCGGGGAGGAAATTAATTTCTGTTAGTAGGAAATGTAACTTACGAGTCACTCTAAATCCAAATGAAGTGTTGATGTCACGACAGTTTTATGGACTGAACTGTATCTCCCCAAAATGCATATGCTGAAGCCATAAAGCCTAGTACCTCGGAATGTGACTGTGTTTGGAGAGAGGACTTTGAAGTGGTATTTAAGTTACAACTGGTGTCCTTGTAAGACGAGGAAATCTGGACACAGACACACACAGAGGGAAGACCATGCGAAGACCCGGGTTGAAGATGGCCAACCGTGAGTCAAGAGGACAGGCCTCCCTCCCCTTGAGACCTCCCTAACCCTGCTAGCACCTTGACCTTGGATTCCCAGTTCCCAGAATTGTGAGAAAAGAAACTTCTGTTGTGTAAGCTACCAGGTCTGTGGTTCTTGTTATGGTTTCTACAAAAATATTTAATAGAAATAGTGCCTATTATTTTATTTTATTTTACTGCCCATTTTATTTTATTATTAAATAAAAATATTTAATAGAAATATATGACAATAACAATTTCAAGTTAAGGAGACTTCCAGTCTGTGAGAAGTAAGGGAGATGATTCAAATACCAAATAAAAGCTGTGCTGTCTGGTTGACAGTAGGTTTACAACATAGTGGAAATATGCATGAACCCCTCCCCCCACCAGGATGGTCCCCACACCCTTAGACACTTCACTTCCGGTTTCTTCTCCCCCCTCTCCATTTCACGGGCTTATTTTTTGCGGACTTTGCAATGAGGATGCACCAAAGAACTGAAGTCTCTGTGTCACCTTGGGGAACGTACACTCGTTCAATCGGACTACTTTTTGCCTTCCATGGGCATAGGTGACATCCGGGCCAGGCTGTAACCTCTGCAGTGCTCAGCCAATGAGGAACCAGGGGAGGAACTTGCACACTAGGAGATAAATTGTCTGCTGTAACTGCCCCCAGTGTGCCTGCCTGTCAGACACCTGCTCTTGCAAGAACGTTGACTGAAGCCTTGCTCCACTGTGTTCTGAGTCACTGTGTCCCTCTTTTGACGAGCACTTATTGAGCCTGTCTGTGCCTCAGTTTCCCCCCCCATGCAATGTGCTATTTTTTTTTTTGAGAGAGAGAGAGAGAGTGGGGGAGAGGGACAGAGAGAGAGAGAGGGAGGGAGACAGAGAACCATAAGTTGAGCATGGAGCCTGACACGGGGCTCGATCCCCTGACCCTTCGGTCATGACCTGATCTGAAATCAAGACGCGGTGGCTCAACCAACTGAACCACTCAGGCGCCACCTGCCCCCCTCCTTTTTAAAATTTTTTTATTTTAGAGAAAGCCTATATGATGTGCTATTAATGACACTCTGTTCATTGGCTGTAGTGAGGATTTAATGATTAACATAAGAGAAGCCTTTCAAAGTGGGATACAGTAGGCATCTATTTTATTGTTGGGTGGAAAGAAGACACAAATCTGCGCTGTTACTGAATGTCAGGTCTTATAAAAAAGTCATGTAATTACTCTAACACTCGGGTTTCTTTGCCTGCAAAATGGGAACAGCCACATGACAGGTGTTACCAAAACTGGCGATGTGGAATCCTTAAATGCGACCTGCTGTCCAGCCGCAGTTGGCGGAGAGTGGGTCCCTTCCTCTTCGCGAGGGACTCCCCACGTGTGACTCTCCCGAGGCCCTGCAGAAGCAGTGGAGCCAATTGAGAAAACTTCCTGCTGATTCCGGAGGGTCTTTGGAAATCTTATCTTCCCATTACCTCCTCTCTTGAAAAAAACCTACGAACTCTTAAACCCTTGGACACACAGAACACTTAGTCACCCAACCCTACTTTTTAAATTAGTTCAAATTGGCCTTGAAAGTCCATTTCCTAGTTTACACTCCCAGCTCAGAAACATGTATAAACAGATCCTCAAAGACGGTCTTGTACGACCAGTGAATGATCCTTGATCAAAGACCTTGTGGGGCAAAGCAAGGGCCTGGCCTTTCTCCTCCTCTTCCTTGTCGGCGCATTCCTGCAAGCAGCCTGGTGTCCTCGCTGGGGTGCCCACCAAGGCTGCTCAGGGCCAGAAGGACCCTTGCTGGGAAGGTCCTTCCGTCTTCCTCTTCCGTGTCCTGCTCCAGGTGAGTGCCCGGTAGGAGCTGTCAGGCTTTGACAGCAAGAAAGAATGAAAGAGAAATAGGGAGCGACAGCGAGATGCGTTTGGTACAAGGAGCTTTCTTTTTTACTTAGTTTAGGGAATAAAGTTGGCATCATGTTTTTTTTGCCAGGGGTAAATTGCTTTTCTTTCATAATATTTGAGCAAGCTAGGATTGATATGTTTTGAATTAATTTACATTTATTTTAATTAATTGATCAACATTAATTAACGCACAATTCATAAATAATTCAAAGATAGAGCCATGCGTGCATTTTTTGCGTCTCTGTGTTTATCCGAAGATCCCATGTGCAGTAACGTGTTGTGGGAAAAGACCACAGTAAGGAGACCTGGCTTAGAGATTCTATCATTCTTTAGATGTGAGAAGTATGTTACATAAACAACCCCCCCCCCCCGAATCGTCTCCTAAAGAAATTGTATTTGGTGGACAGATGATCTCTCAACCGTATTCCAACTTTAGTGCTGTTAGCAAATAGACTAATATTCTTACCTGTCATCAATCATACCTGCGAGGAACATCTGGAATATCTCCAAGTTGTCCCTTCTCTCCAACACCACCACCAGCCTCAGGCAAGCCCCCTCCCCTCGGCTACCACTTAGATTCTGGCCCCAAAGCAATCCATCACGCAGGGAGCGTGACCCAAATTTCATCACTCTTTGCTTTCTTTTTTTTAAAAAAAAATTTTTAGTGTTTATTTTTTGAGAGATAGAGAGAGAGAGAGAGAGAGTGCAAGTGGGGGAGGGGCAGAGAGAGAGACACACACAAAATCTGAAGCAGGCTCTAGGCTCTCAGCTGTCAGCACAGAGCCCAATGCGGGGCTCAAACTCATGAACCACGAGATCCTGATCCGAGCCAAAGTTGGATGGTCAACCGACTGAGCCCCCCGGGGACCCCTCATCACTCCCTGCTTTCAAGCCTTTGCTACCTTCTTCCTTCTCAATGCATGGGCCGGTCACACCTGATGTCTCACCTCCAACACCTGGCGGTGATCTGACCACAGCTTAGTTCTGTGCCACTTTCTTGTGTCCCTCCCGTGAGGTTGCCCTTTTGCTCTGTTTCTTCAAGCAGTCTAAGTTCTTTCTGCATCTTGTGTGTTTTACGTACTGGAGTGCCATCTGGCCTGCCCCCCACCTCTTCCTTCTTCCCCTTCAGATCACTGTTTAAACTCCATTTCCCCAGAGAGCACACCTTCAGACCCCTCGACTGACTTTAGCCCAGCACCCCATCCTCACCCCCGTCATGCCTCATCACAGCCCCGGCTGGTTTCCTCCACGGCTCTTCTTACAATGCGAGCTGTTTCTCTTCATGTACTTGATGACCGCATATCCACACCTCAACCCTGAGCCTACACGACTGAGGAATAAGTCTAAGACCGTAACTGTCTTCATTTATTGCCCAGCACCAAACATAATGCTTGGAACGTGCTAGACATTCGCTGAATATTTTTTCAAGAAATGGACAAATCAATGAACCGTGCATCTGTATGGATAGAAAGAGCTAGAGAAAGCCCTTCAGATATTTAACGCTACCTCCTTCTCTAGTCTCCTTATTTCTTTTAAAGCTTAACTGTTATTTCTTTTTCCTACAGGGTTAGATGAATAGCCAGGGCTCTACCTGCAAGCAGGGCTGATGGTCAGGGATCAGTAAACTGAAGGATATTTTCTGTTGTGGTTCCAGGAGGCAGCTGGAAGTGAGATAAAGAGATGCGATACCTCCATTTGATTCCCACGGTGTGGGTTCTATGAGCCATGCAATGTTGCCCAAGAAAAGCTGGGTGGTTGAAGGTAGTTCTCATTTATCCTCTCTCCTCCTTTCCCTCACGAATCCAATCACTGAGGAAAAATACTGGGCAAGGCAGTGCCGAAGGCTTTGGAAGTCACAGAAATCAGGCTAGCCTTGTGGACTATAGGAAAGTTGCCCTGTGTGTTGAACTCATCAATTAAAAGGCGTATCAAGGACTTTGCAACAATCTGTGCTATCATTCTGTGTCAAGATTGGCTGTAGAATTTTCCCTCAACAGGACATCATTTCAAATCCTGCAATAAATTACTCTGTTGTTCATATTGACTCTGTATAATGACACTGCAAAAACCTGGGCCAGAGCAATGCTATGATGTTGATAAAATAAATATTCATTGCTATAGTGATTTTGCTGGGGAAAAGATGCTTCTTGCAATATTCTGATGGTCCTGTATTCAAAGAAGCGCACCATCAACACAGTATGTGCTGACACTTCCAAGAGTTGTGTATTCATGCCAAATCCACTATTTATTTATTTAAATGCTGGACGAGCTTTATCATTGTGACCTAGCATCTCATCAGCATAGAGCCATTTTTCCTCTGAAAGACAAAAAAAGGTGAATATGACTTTTAGTCTTACTCTGACTAACTTGCTTTTTCTTCGCGGGTAGGCGTATTCATTCCTCTGACACGGATCCTTCTCGTCAATGGTTAGACACTGCCAGTGTGTGGAGGAAGCTTTCGTGGTCCAGTTTTTATACATGTCATTTCCCCCCTTCCGTGAGTCTGAACAGTCCAGTTTGCACAATTGATCCAAAGACCTCACGTCGTCCGTCTTCGTGGAGGAAATTAACGTCTCCCTGCGCCTCATACTATTGTGATGAAAATACCAAAAACAGTACATGGATAGTATATGGGAAGGCAATTACTAAATTATAAAACTATCTCCAAATGTAAGCTGTTGTCATAAAGTCAAAGACATATTCAATCTTTGCTCACCAAAGAAATAACTGACTTCCAAGTCAGGACAGTTTAGTAGTAATTTTGTCCCAGAGTATATTCTTACTGTAAAATCAATCCTAAGAGGACCATTTTAGTCATCTTACACACTGATGTGTTCATTTTGCTGATGTTCCCCTTTTTTCTAGAAATGTTTTCCAAAAGAGACTGACATCATATCAAATAGAAGACACATAGTGTTTGCCTATCAACCATGTGGGAAGAAGTTATTTTTTCAATATTTTTTCCAAAATAATCCCTTCTCCAAAATTGTAACATAAGTAAATTTTTTTTGGAGACCTTCAGCCATGATTAAGTCCTTCCCCCAACCCAGAAATACATCACTTCGGGGGGGGGGCGATTCCCAAAGTCACAGGTCTGTGCCCTCTGTGCGGATGCTACCCTTCTTGTGAAGCCACTCCTCATCCTGAATGGAGCACAGGCATTCCCTTCTGGAGGAGCAAATGACGCCTCACCCTTGAACTCAGCTCATGTAGGGCAGAAGTTGGTGGCTTCTCCCCCCTCAGCTCTTCTGCGTTTGCTGCCCTTGAGTGTCCCTCCCTCCATGGCTTCTGTCTCATTGAGCACAAACAACAGCATCCCACTGTTCTGGAAGCCTGAGCATTTGCACACTGCATTTTTAAAAATTCATATGTCTTCACATGCTATGGGATATTCTTTTTTTTTTTCTTCAGAAAATTGAGTCTTTTTTTTTTTAAATGTTTACTTATTTTTGAGAGAGAGACACAGAGCGCAAGCAGGGGAGGGGCAGAGAGAGAGGAAGACACAGCATCCGAAGCAGGCTCCAGGCTCTGAGCTGTCAGCACAGGGCCCGATGCGGGGCTTGAACTCATGAAATGCGAGATCATGACCTGAGCCGAAGTCGGATGCTTAACCGACTGAGCGCCACCCCCCCGCAGGTGCCCCGGTATGGGATATTTTTTTTGCTGATTTTCTGGTGTAAGAATTCCTCACACAGCAACAAGGACGAAAATCACTGTCTTCACTCTTGAAGGCCCAGCTTCCCTGGCTTATCTTCAGTCTGTATCATAGGACTATTGTTTTTACATTATACATTAAGTTCTGATTTATTATATTTAACAACCCTTTTTAAAAGAAAGAAAGCAGGCAGAGTTTGAATCCTGCTTGCATGTCAAATACTGATGCTTGAAATCTTGTTAGAGAATGTAGAATATTTTTCATTCTTTCATCTTCTTTGTCTTTCAGAGATCAAATTTTTTTTTTTTTTAAATACTTGTTTGGTTTCTCAGGGCGGGGTGAGAAGTCGCACAGAATTCCCCTGAGGTAAAAGGTATAACTTCCAAAAAGACTGTTCCACCATATTCATATATCTTGATGCCTCATGGGTACCTGGTGAAGACTGTAATATCTGATCAAAAAACATTTCCTTATTCAGATGGTTGTGCCAGCGTCTTTCGACACTAAAAATACAAAAACCAACAACTATTTAAACATAAGAAAATTATGGTTTACATTTGCTCTGAAAGAAAATGCTACTTTGGAGATTACTCTTTATGATAAGTTACCAAACATCATGCTTACGCTTGGGTGTAGGGAAGAAAAGAGAGTTTCATCTTTCGATAGTACTTCCCCAAATTATTATACACAACTAAGTAAATGATAACTTTCTGGATTGAAAAGCACATTTCTCTGACAGTTATCACGCACATTTATGACAGTTTCCATTGGAGTACTTTTATTTTAGAATTCTAACGTTTCCATTATGAGACCTATCCATAAGGATTTACTTCTCCCTTGTAAAAATTTACTCAGCGCTGCAACTGAACATTTCGTAGCCAGGAAACACGTTCTTCTCACCCAATTTTTAATTCTCAGACTAATTTTTAATTAGTCTGGCCTTTTAATCTCCTTGGATTAACATGAAGGAGGAAAAGGAAACAGCTGGAAATGCTACAGTGAATCCAGATTAATGCTACCCAAAATCTACGGGTGGAGACACATAATGGTGAAATATTACAGAAGTCACTCCTAAGCGTGTGTCTCCTTTTTCTTCTTTGATATTGACAGGGGAAATTTTTAAGAATTAAGAATGAGTAGCCCATTTATCTTTCAATTTTATCTAGTGTCATCCATTGAAATAAAACTCTTGGAAAGGCAGTGACAGACAAAATCTGTTTACTTGCATTATGTTGACAGACATGGGTAGTCAATGTTCTTCAGGATACGTATACCCCAGAATGAATTTGATTTGCATAAGCAATCAAAAGCAATTGAGAAAAAGACAATACAATCTGATTATTTTAAGATAAATTCTAATATAAAAGCAACTTGTAAAAATCCTTGGTGAAGAGTTGTTTTAATATTAAGGCAGAAACAAAGAAACGAATATCATACACTCGGACCATAAGGTCCACGTACAGTTGAATCACACGTACTTGAAGGACTTTCTACTTCTCAAGAGAGACGTGGGGATATTTGTTATTTTGACTCAATTCAATGTAGCAAACAAAAGGTAATGATGATGGAATGAGATCAAAATAGAAGAGGGGAAAACACAGATCTTAAATGAGTGAGGGATTTTGAACTCACAGGGGTGGAAACAAATAACAGAATTCCTCCATGGGCTCAATCTGGCTGACTTTTGTAACAGAAACGTGCTGAATATAAATCAGTGCATCATTATGCAGTGTCTGAAGAGGTCACACCTGGACATTTTGCTCAAGTCTAGCACAAGGTTGCTTAGTGAGGAGGTGGAAAGGAATGGAAAAATGACTAACAATTATCAGACATTATGGAGGATACTCACATTGATGGGAGAACTTTAAGCATGAAAAGGTACCCTGCTAAGTATCTTAACATTATTATTAATATTCCCACCACTTTGCCAAGGCAACAATGAATGGGTGAGGAAACTTATTTAGAAAGGTAAAGGTAAAAAGAGGGCAGGAAGGCAGAAGAATACGGCTCTTCACAAGGGAAGGGAAAGGAGACTGTCACAGAACAAAGGGACATGCATTAAGAGGAAGAAAGACCCAAGTATTCGGCAGAATCTGGAAAGCAATTCTACGCAAAACTTTTACCGTACAATACCCAGGTGCTCTCTGTTACAAGAATACCACACTTAACATTCAGGCTACAACCTATCATTTCCTGCTGAGGTCTTGCTAGTTTAGTTATCCAACTGATTATGGCTTACTGTTAGGTATTAGAGACAACCACTGAAAGGAATCTATTCACAAGCTTAACTTCTTGCAAAACTTTAGCAAGTCAAAATGTTCAAAATCCCCTGCAGCCTAAAGAAAGGCTAGCAGTAAAACGTAATAAAGTCTAACTTTTCTCTCTCTCTCTCTCTCTCTCTCTCTCTCTTTTTCTGGAGGTTCATCGTCCACTATGGTAGCCACTGGCCACATACAGCGTCTTAAATTTAACTTAACTAAAATTAAATAAAGCTTAAAAGAAAGGTTTTTTTTTTTTTTTTAAGTTGCACTAGCCATATTTCAAGTCCCTGACAGCCACGTGTGTTCCCATTGGATAGCAGAGATATGAACGTTTTCATCTTTGCGGAAAGTTCTAATGGACAAGTACTGTTCTGGAGCTCAATGGGACATTTTGATAAAACTTAGAGTGTACAAAATCACTTACAGTCTTTTATGGATAGAGTGCAGAAATCGTTTCTAAGTGAATGTTCTTTACATTGATGAATGTGGATGAAGACATTGCAACAAATACAAAAATTTAAAAAAAAATCTGGGGGCACCTGGGTGGCTCAGTTGGTTAAGTGTCTGACTCTGGATTTCAATTCAGGTCATGATTCCACGGTTCATGAGTTCAAGCCGTGGATTGGGCTCCATGCTGGCAGTGCAGAAGCTGCTTGGGATTCTCTCTGTCTCTCTTTCTCTGTCTATCCCTCTCTCCAGCCCACTCACTCTTTCTCACTCTCTCAGAGTAAAGAAACTTAAAAAAATAAAAAAAATAAAAATAAAAGTAAAATATTTCTTTAAATATTGATTTAAGATGAGAAATGCAAAACACAGAAACGTGCCTTGTTTATGTGAACATGTAAACATATTTTTAAAGAAAACCCATATTTTTTAAACATCAAAAACAGATTGTAAGTTGAAACACGTCAGAAAACATTTCAGAAAATTTCCCAATTCCAGAACTTGTATCATTTTTAGTCTTCAGTCTATTCAAAGTAAGATCATTACTGTTAATATCACCTGCACAAAATGACAGAAAATTACTCAGATTACTACCAGGGCAAAATTTATCTTTTGGGATTTTAACAACAAAGATATGATAGGGAGATAATTGTATTCTCAGTCACAGGTTTATAGTTGGGTATTGTGATGATTTATGGCAAAGAAATCTGGATTCAATAGAGTTCATTGAGAATCTTATCTTCTTCTTGGGGAATAAATATAGAGGGATAAAACAAAAAGGTTTATCTGAAAAAAAAGTCACATCGTAAATGATCTTTACAATTCAGACAAATAAAGCTGCCCAGGAGAGTGCTGGGGATTGAGTCCATTCCGATTAAGGCTCTTATTCTAATGGAACTACCAACTTTAGGGAGCTAACAGCTGTTTAGTGAGTGACTGGAGCTGGAAAGCTTTGTGTCAAATGAGCTCAGATATTCCAGACTCATCCTGAGCAGTAGTGACTCGTTCCGGCCAGCTTTTCATGGACCAATGGCTCTGCCTTCACACTCAGATTCAGAAGAGGCGAATATCCACGTAAGGGTGTGGCCAAAATAGTCATTTTTATTCAGCCGTAGATACACAATACTTTCAATGGACCCCGGACATCTCCTTACTTCCCTTTTTTTTCCAGTTCGTCTTCTCCTTCCCTCCCTTTTAGAATCTATCCTTTAAAGAACATATTGTTAATAAACCATGCTGTCCTTGACCTTTTGTCTGAATGTTTTGTTTCATACAAGTTTTGTTGACTTAATCACAACCTCTGATTTTTCACCTGGACCAATGAAACGTGTCTCAGTCAATCACTTTACCAACATGCACTTGGTGTAAGGGGTGTTCTGACAGTTACAGATCACTGGTTCTCAACTCCTGATGCTAATTGGCATCACTTAGGGGAGTTTTAAAATAGAAATAATGATTGGTCTCCTAATCAGGACAATTATAACCATTTCTCTGGGGGTTAGCTGGGATGCTGGTATTTTCTTCCAACCTCCCTAGTTAATACTACTGTGCAGTCAGGGTGCAGAAGTATGGATGAAATTAATTCTTCACTATCATTTAGGATCCTAAGTGTGAGTCACATGCATTGCTGGTTATATATCAGGAACAAAATCATCTATTTATTGAGGAGATACATTACCAAGAGAAAATACCACAGGAAAAGTATAATTACATAATTGAGATCAGCTAAAAACGATTTTCTATCGTTAACCAAACAAACAAAAAAAAGGTATTGAGTGGGCTCATACCAGAAAAAAAAATTAAAAATATGACCCTCAGCAATAGTAACAAGAATTTTCAAATACATTTTTTATTAAAAAAAAAAAAACAGGGAGCTGGGCACATCACACGGCCGAATTTGTTTTCCAATGATTGCATCCATTTCAACCTCATTAGAGCACGTTCAGAAAGGAGTCCAAGAAAATCTTAATTCTGGCCTATCGGAGGAGAAGTCATAGAATTAGAGGGTAATATAAGACACAGTGGTCTTAGTTTAAAAAGACTGTTTAAAAAGACACAAAAATGGTAGAAGTGAAACAGAAAACTGTGCTCTGCAGACAGCGAGGCTTGGACCTACAGCCCTTCTTCCATGCAGACCAAGTGTCCTCAGAAGCCAGACAAGCACCTGTCTGATATACAGCCAATGGGGGTGGCCCCAGGACCCCTGCACAGGAGGAGGCTACAAACTTCAAAGAGAGCTGTAACTTGCAGGTAGGAGAGCCCTGGACTTTAATTATGGAACTGCCAAAGAAAGCAGGGTGTTGCCACAATGTCAGTTAAAGTATGTTGGAAGGCTTAAGTTGATTTATTTGTGGCCTGCTACCAAGAGAGACTTCTTCTTGCCACGTTTAATTGGGAGTTACATGCTTGGGTGTTGAGAGAAAAGTGACATTGCATACGTCTATTAAAGAATGATGTTTATGGGCGCCTGGGTGGCTCAGTCGGTTATGCGTCTGACTTTGGCTCAGGTCATGATCTCGTGGTTCGTGAGTTTGAGTCCTGCGCCAGGCTCTGTGCTGACAGCTCAGAGCCTGCTTGATATTCTCTCTCTCCTTCTCTGTCTCTGCCCCTCCCCTGCTCGTGTTCTCTCTGTCTCTGTCTCTCTCAAAATAAATAAACTTAAAATTTTTTTTAAAAAAAGAATGTTTGAAATGTGTAGGTTTTCATTTCCTGGAAATATCTTAATCCTATTCTCGTATGGCTTTTCAAAACCAGTACACAAAATTCTGAAAGGCAGATTTGAGCTAACTCATATTTGCTAAGACTTAGAAATGATGTCTTTTGCTCTCTTTTTGTACCAATCTCTTTCCCCCTTCTTTCATTCTTCTTTCTCTTATGCTTTCCGAGTTATGATCTCCATTTATCAAGCGATAACCTTGTTTTTGCAACAATGAAGCACATCTACTTAGCAACAAGTTAGACGCCCAGCAGGTTGTTCCTAATTTCATTTGCCCATAAATCAAAAGAGACACCGAATGACTGATAGCTAGCGCTTCTCCAGATGGCTGACGCACTTGGGACTGCTTTGCAGATGTTTCCATCCGCCCCGCAGGAGACGATCCACAGCAGCAGAAAGCCACCTTAGTCCCCACCCCCCCCCCCCCGCCCCCAGGAAGTTCTTCAACTCCACACTGGGGGGAGGGAGGCCTCCACATCCTACCCCTTCTCAACTCAGAGTCCGTGTTGCCAGCACCTCTGAGGCTTGTTTATGTGCCGTCATCAGATCCTATCATCCTAAAATACGAATTCCACAGCACAGCGTATACACCGACTGATGGAACACTACTAACTCCTTCGCATGACTCCTGCCAGTTTCTAGAACCCAACGGGTCACCCCCTGGATTACTTCTCTCCAGCCACACAGGCCTTTGCACATCTTCCTAAGCCTATTAGTGTATTCCTGACTCCATACTTTTGAGCATACAATTCCTCCCACCTCATCATTTCCTCTCCAGGACCTTAGACATCATCTAATATTCTGCTCAAATGATGGCTCTCCAGAGAAGCCTTCCCTCTCGGTGTCCCACACTGTCTCTGTATTCTTCACAGCAATGTCATGCGCCAACTTATTACACACTCAGGTCTTTCTTTGTTAATTGTGTGTCTCTCCCACTAGAATATAAGCTTGATGACGGCAAGGACTTTGTCTTGAACAAACTGCCGTCTGTATGCCCAGGGCCTCCAACAGTATGTGCGTAGGATAGACGTTTAGTCAATAGGCATGAAATGTGTTTATCTAAACTGTAAGCGCACAAGAGCTTGGGAAGAGTAAGATGAGTTAATAATCATTAAATGCCAACTTCAAGCAGGCAGAGCGTGGAGCACTTGACAAATGTTGCGAGCATTTAAGGATCGCAACAGTCCTGTGAGGGAGATGTTGTTCTCATCTTTATAGAACAGAGGTCGAAAAGCATGAGCCTGTCAAGGGGCCACAGAGAGTAACAGCGTCAGGAACTGGAACTCCAGGTTGTTTCATCAGAAGTCACACCATTAGTCTCCCACAACACTGAAAAGCCTCCTGTGAGAGATAAAGACCTACACTGGCTGTTGAACGTTAAGTAGAAATTGGACATTTTCTGGATGCGCTGGAGGAGAGCCGTCCGCATTACAAGATCAAGATGGGGATCAATAGAAGGCAGCAAAGTCGGAGAAAAGGCTTAGCAAAAGTTTCTAATGCATAGCCAAAACTTTGTTATTGTAGCAAGGAATTGTGATCTCTGTAGTCGCTACTCCCTTTTGTTAAAGACCTGTCCTAAAGTAAGCATGCACGTGCTGTAAGCGATGACGACATAGCCTGCTTACTGAGATTTGTCCTTTTACATCCTAGTCATCACTGACCGAACTTTAAAAAATTCTTATTGCTGATTTCACCTCCCCAATGTGCCTAGAAATTGTGAAAAATTATATTTCAATCTCGTATAATTCAACCAAGCAAATACTTGCTAGTCGTTATTAGCCTGTTGGCTGATAGCCCCAAAATATCCCGTTTAATTATACTAACTCTAGAAAAACACACAGTAGTAGTTAATACATATCACTGGACCTATGGCAATATATTTACTTAATCTTTTCTAAGTTACTTTACTAGTTTATCTGTAGCACTGTATGTTTTTAAAAGTCTAGGACTGTGGGGCCCCTGGGTGGCTTAGTCGGTTAAGTGTCTGACTTCAGCTCAGGTCATGATCTCACAGTTTGTGAGTTCAAGCCCCGTGTAGGTCTCTCTGCTGACAGCTCGGAGCCTGGAGCCTACTTCGGATTCTGTGTCTCCCTCTCTCTGCCCCTCCCCTGCTCACACTCTGTTTCTCTCTCTCTCAAAAGTAAATAAACATAAAAAATTAGAGTATGGGTCAGCATTCAGCTTCTCTGCAGCTGGGGCGAGTGCTGTTGCAAA
This sequence comes from Prionailurus viverrinus, assembly GCF_022837055.1. NCBI lineage: Eukaryota > Metazoa > Chordata > Mammalia > Carnivora > Felidae > Prionailurus > Prionailurus viverrinus. Next base: position 78,013,540 of record NC_062561.1, read on the forward strand.
TAAGATTCTACCTCGCTCTCTGAGCGACAGAGTAATACTCACAGCCTCACTGAGTCATTGGCTGACATCCTTCCAAGGTCTGAGAAAGGCACAAATGATCAATTGTATTTTATCGATACAGAGATTCAACTGCTATATAAACATTTGGGAGGACAAACCCAAAATTGACAATAATTAACATTTTCCAAGTTCTTAATATGTGTTAAGCTCATACATGATAGAGCATCTGCTTTAATGCTTACAAAAACCTGCAGCGTTGTTACTGCTGTTTTCCCCATTTTATAATGGGAAGTAATCTGGGTCATTTCTTGGGTGATGCGTGTCTAGCAAGTGGCTGACCCAAGATTTAACCTCCGTGTATCTGCCTCTTAATCACTTTTCTTTATTGCCTTCAAATAAAAGGTAGAATCTTACCAACTGATCAACACATTTACAGGCCTCTTAATATACGAAGATCTTTCGATATGTTAAGAAATCTGAGAAACCAGATATTGGCCCTGGCCATAATAACAACATTATTTGACGCTCTATGTTCAGTGTCAAAATAATAGTTTGTGGAGCCAGTTCATACTGGCCCAGGAAATCCCACTGTTAAGTTTCCAGGGCTTTTGAAAACTAATTCTCAAGAACAGACATTTTTAAAAATTTTTAGGGGCGCCTGGGTGGCTCAGTGGGCTGAGCATCCAACTTAGGCTCAGGTCATGATCTCATGGTTCATGGGTTCAAGCCCCGCATCGGGCTCTGTGCTGACAGCTCAGAGCCTGGGGCCTGCTTTGGATTCTGTGTCTCTCTCTCTCTCTTCCCCTCTCCTGCTCATGCTCTGTCTTTCTCTGTCTCTCAAATAATAAAATAAAACATTAAAAAAATTTTAAAAATTTTTATATGTTTTTTGAGAGACAGAGAGGGAGAGAGTGTGTGTGTGAGTGGAGAGGGGCAGAGAGAGAGGGAGACACAAAATCCAAAGCAGGCTCCAGGATCCAAGCTGTCACCACAGAGCCCGATGCAGGGCTCAAACTCATGAACTGTGAGATCATGAGCTGAGCCCAAGTTGGATGCTTAACCGACTGAGCCACCCAGGCGCCCCAAGAACAGACATTATTAAAAATTAAATTACATATACTTATAGTTAAATAAATCAGGTTAGAAGTAAAGGCAACATATCTTCAAAATGTATACTTCTTAATTGTTGTAATATCTTTTGCTATTATCTGTGCTTGAGGTTGTTTACGTCAAGTCTGTTTGGGTGGGGGACACACTGCCTAGTGGGTTGTTATGTACGTCTTTTCAACTCTGCATTGAGCGATGTCACATTGTAGCTTGAGATCAGCCATGATGGGAGGGTTTACAGCACAGAAGTAGGTAAACAATATAAATCCAACTTGGTTTATTGTTGTACCACTTGTCCAGTCTTAAGAAGGTGATGAAGAATATGTTTCAGTCAAAGTAAACCTAAACGTGCTTTGTGTATGTAACTGTCCACATGGCAAGCAGCACCAAAATTGAGGAAATATTCTTCCGGTGTTCAGAAGAATCCGGATCCAGGGAGGAAGTTGCTCTCATCTTGACAGTGACAAATGAGTGGAGTTTTAATACATGTCTTACGATATCACCTTCTACTTACTGTTAATGTAACTGAAAACATCAGCCAACATTCAATTTGGGATTGCATACCTTTGTCTGTTGCAACCATAGTTGGGCTATGTATACAAGAATTTGCAAAAATAAGCAAAAACGTTCTGTGAGAATCAATTGACTAAATGGAATTTATAACAAAGAACATTGCATATTTCTGTTTTTGTAAACTGTGGGCTACACATCCTTTAAATCAGCAAAACGTGTAATAAACTTAGACGCGTACACTCATGCATATCCCTTGACTCTGTTGTTGACCATTTTCGGGTCCACCCCAGGCTACGGCAGTAAGTAAGGCAGCCAGATCTTGCCTCTCATGGAGCAAAGGATCATTTCACTCATGACAGTAAATTTAGAATACTTGATGTATGCTTAATGTTTGGAGAAAATATCAGCGTGTGAAAGAGCTATCATGAACCCTCCGGAGACTTCAAAATCATCCTTCCCACATTTTTTTCTTGATTTAGATTTAATCACATATGCTCTAGTAAAAACCACTGCCATAGTTATAAAGAGCCTCACAGCATTACTGAGATGGGTTTTCCTCTTTGATCTTGAGAAATTGCACCAGGGAACTCTCTCCTCTGTGAAGAGGCCAGTGACCTATTTCCCAACACTTGGTGCCCTGAGGTAGGCAACGGGTAGCCATCTCTACTGATGACCCTTTGCTGAGTCCCATGACTGTGCAGAAAGGCTGCTGTTGGGCTGCTGCAGAGAGGGCAAGGGTGGGTGAGGGGTAATGAAACATTGGAAGAGCTACAGATCCCTCTCTATCGACTCTGAAAATCTTTCTTCTGTCAGGACTGGAGTAAGGGAAAATTTCAGTTCTAAGTAACTCAGGCTTTGCTGGATGCATTTAGCAAGCCACAGAGTTCCTTTTGCAAAGGGAAATAGGATTTAGTAGCAACCAATAGTAAAGGGCACAGCTTATATATATTATATATACATACACATACACAGCAATACTTGAATGAGTCTAATCTAGTGCATATTGAATGGGAATAGTTTTTGAGTAAGATGATTTGCGTCCTGTAGGAATATACTTTTGTGAAACAACCTGCCATGTCATTCTTGGCAATAGCAAATGATGACAAAGATTCCTGGTTCTGAACTTAGGCAAAATTTCTAGAAATTAAATGATAATTTAATAGTTTCTAATTAGTTGAAATAGAGCGTCACTTTTATTTTAGATTTTTTTTGTTTAAATTTCAGATCACTGAATCAGTATTTCAGGCAAGATGGACATTGTTTCTGGGGGCTCAGTTGGTTAAGCATCTGATTCTTGACTTCAGCTCAGGTCATGATCTCATCGTTTGTGGGACGGAGTCCTGCATCAGGCTCTGCGCTGACAGTGCATAGCCTGCTTGGGATTCTCTCTCTCCCTCTCTCTCTGCTCCTTCCCTGTTCACACTCTCTTTCTCTCTCTCTCTCTCTCTCTCTCTCTCTCTCTCTCAAAATAAATAAACTTCAAAAAATACGGGCACAGTTTCTGTTTGTTTTAGTTTTACAATGCAGAATCCCACAACCATTGCATCTCCAAACATCTGAAATTCAAGGTCAAAGAAAATGTTTCGTGTTGCCTTGGGTCATTCCCCCAGCGAAAGAGAGAGCTAATAGCTTCTGAGTCAAAGATCATAATTAGCTGGAAAGATTGGTCAAATCTACCATAGTGAAATTTCATTAGGATCCATACAAAGTCCTTTGGTAAGTCCAAAACGCAACTGTGTAAGTACCTGAGGTGCAATTTATCCAAAGCTAATCATGTAAACTTGATGTGATCCATTAGGATGATACAGATACCAGCATGCCAGTCTGATCCTGGGAGTTCTTGGGGAAGGGGACATTACCAGGATGAGACAATAGTATAGATCTATCTGCACTGGTGATACCACACAGAGCATTGCATTAAGTTCTTACCCGATATTGATGAAGCGAAAAGCTTCCAAAAGCAAGGGGACAAGAATGATGAATGATCCACAAAAGGAAATATATTTGTGAAGAGCTTATAGAATCAAGGATGTTTAGACGGCTCAGACAGCGAAAGAACGCTAAGCTGCTTTTCAATATTGAAGGATGTTCATGGCGAAACAGTATGTGTAGCTCCATAATACTAAATTAAAATTCCCAGATGCTACTTTTATAGAGTTAACTTTCAGTTTAAAGGTGACAGAAGAGCTCACAGGAAAGCTCTCCGAGGCAGAAAAGGCTCTGAGCTCAGTATCTGCGAAGAGATTTAGGCAGAAACTAGGTGATCGTATTATAGAGGAACTTAGAGCCCCAAGACTTGGGATAGAAATCATTTAGTCCCTTTCCAAATACCACGGCAGTAATTCTGTAAAGCCCCACTCACATGTCAAGACCTAGCGATCATCACAGGAGGAAAATTGGGTTCTAACCCATATTATGCAAAAATTTTCCATCTGGACCACCAAAGGAAGTTTGCAAAACAAACACACGCATACAGAGACTGGGGGAGGAAGACAAAGCCGCAATGAAACCTATGTGGTCAGGTATTAAAAGTGTTGAGAACCAGGGCTAGAAGGTCCAAGGGAATAAGAAGGAATGTAGAATTAAGGGAAAGCAACAAGATGTCCCCGAGTCTACATGCACAGAGGTCACAGCTGAGAAAATGACAAACTAAAGAGCACAGGGCAGGGGCCCTGGATTAAGTTGACCTCAGAGACCCAACTACTTTTAGATCTCCGGTTACTTGAGTAAATAAATCTCCTATTATTTAACAAAAAGTAATAAATACATCACAGGACAAATACCTTGACTATTTCAGTTTCAAAGAGGAAATGTCCAGGCACAGTGTTACAGGCATAGGGCTTTCCTTTTTTTTCCTCTTCATTTCAACAAAGTATCCAGGCATGGAAATCTATCTGGGTCACAAGTTATCTCTGCAAAGCGTTTCTGAGATCATTTGTGGACAGCTAGATCATTAACTTCTGAAACCCAGATTAATGCTCCCCAGTGTTCAACATTACGTTGTACTTGACTCATTTTGCACTTGCTGTGTCAGTTCTAACTTTGCATCTTATAACTGAATTTTAAAATAAAACAAAAAATACTATTTATGTCAATTCACGAATAATGGGACCTCACACCAAATCACATTTATTAATTTATTTCCTTATTTACTTCCACACTCAGCAGTCACATTAAGGAATAAATAAAACTGAACAAGCTTCTACTTATTATTATAACAAATAAAACAAGTTATCACAAGACACATCTAAACCCTGTGTATTTTTTCTTCAGACAATGTTTATACCACACATCAGATCAAACATCAGTCCCTTCCCTGGGATCTGTTTCCCCCGAAGAATGCACTGACTTCTAAAAGTTATTTGATACAGGCACAGATACCAGGAATTTGCTCTAGCAAACCAGAGATTTTGCATTATGGTAAAATTTTATTTTATGATAGGAATAAGTACGGTTTATTAAACTACATCACTGAGGCTACCTGCCTGGGCAGACACTTCCAACTCCCAAACTTCCAATATTATCAAGGCATAAACTATACGAGTTGCATAGCCCTTGGCTCACTCTCTCGATCTTGGGCAAGATCATGTCATTGTATGTAGGTGACTTCAACATGTCATGAAAATCAAAGTGACAAGTCACTTTACATTATCTGCCAAAAGGTACTGTCTGCACGTGGTCCCCAACGTTAAGAGTATTCGGGCAAAATAAAGAACATCGCAGAGTCAATGCTCACATGGGGATGATTGCCCAACGCTCTTCTGTCAAATGTTTAAGGGCAAGAGCAATGACCTTATGTGGGTGGCAAAGGTTTAACAAAAAGGCTCAAGAAGACTAGGGTGACCAACCCTCCTGGTTTGTTGGGGACTTTAGGAAAGTCCCACATCCTAGAAGTCATTCTTGGCAGACCAGGATGGCTGGTCACCCTGGAGGGTTCTTCTGAATCTAGCAGTTAAACTATATTCTATGCATAAATGTATAGGCTGCCAACATCCCACAAAATGATAATAACAGCATACATGCACGCATACATACATATATTATATATATATGCATGTATGTGTATATATGCTTATACACACATATAAACATATATGCATTGGGAAAGCATATGGTTTTTTGACTAAATTGAAATAATTATCCCAATTCTGTTTATAAAATAGTTAGCTAATTTAGGTATGACTAAGTGTTGATCTTGCACACACACACACACACACATATAAATATGTATATATATATTACACATACACATGTGTATACATGTATATATACATAAATATATACATGTATATGCATGTTTATATATACACTTCTACACACACACACACACACACACACACACACACACACACCTATGTCAGTGGACTTCTAGCAAACATTCTGTGAATCTTTGCTTGGTTATTACGAAAACCATATTGGGCTACTTAAGTTCCTGAACATGCAGACCACCACATATTTTTATGGCTGCTATACTTCATTTATTTGTTAATAGTCCATAGATGCCATCCTATTATATCACTCTACTATAAAAATTATTCTAGGTCTTTCCATAGATTGGAACCATGTGGGCAGGGCTCAAAGTCTCCCTTCATGCCTCACTGGTACTCATGGCGACCGACAGCAGTAGCTGATGTAAATCCTTTGGCTGACCTAGAAACGTGGTTGACCATTCCTCATGCAATTCTGGCCAGATTTAATTTGACAGTGAAAAGTGCACTTGGAAGATTCAGATACAAAATAAGTTTAAGAGAAAATAGGTGTTTGTTTTTATTTTTATTTATTTTGAGAGAGACAGAGAGACCGAGAGAGAGAGGGAGAGGGGGCACACATGAGCACAGGAGAGGGGCAGAGAGAGAGAGAGAGGGAGAGAGAGAATCCCAAGCAGGCTCCATGCTGTCAGCACAGAGCCCAGTGTGGGGCTGGATCCCACAGCCGTGAGATCATGACCTAACCTGAAATCAAGGGTTGGACGCCCAATCAACCGAGCCACCCAGGCGCCCTGAGAAAATGTGTGTTTGATTTTATTTTTTTTTCCATTCAAAATACTGAAATGTGAGAAACATGCCATTGTTTTTAATGTTATAATCCTTATTTTCTGTAATGACTTCATAGACTTTTTCAGTTGTGGTGAATTAATATTGATTTTTTCATCAACTCTGTTGCCAATTCCTTAATAATTCTTGGGGTCATTTAAGTAATTTAAAAGTTGGTCTGTAATCACTAATTTATACAATTTGTTTCTCATCACATTTTAAAGATTGAATTCCTTTAACTGGTTTCTAGTAGAAACGCACTGAGGAAGCATATGGTTCTTTGACTAAAGTGAAATAATTATCCCAATTCTGTTTATAAACTAGTTAAGTCAGCCAATTTAGACACGACTAAGGGTCGATGTCACACAGTGGCGGCAACTTACGGGGTCAAGCAATGGGGAAATATTTGTGTTCTGTTTTGCTTTAGATCACCACTACTGCTCTTGCAAACTTTACACATTCTGTCGTCCACCGGACTAAGGTAGCTTTCTTTTGTTTGCTAATTGTACAAATAGTCCACAATGCCACCTGCATTTAATAGTATTTTTTTTTTATAAATATGGCTTTAGTGTGATTTAAATAAAGGGAAACATGTCCTATGCAACCCCTCTCCACCCTGACCCAACGTCAAGTCCCATCTTCTGCCCTAAAAGGAACAGCGGTGACTAGTTTGATGTTTATTATTCCAGCTGTTTTTTCCATGCATTTACATTTACATGCATCTTTTTTTTTAAATATATGAAATTTATTGTCAAATTGGTTTCCATACAACACCCAGTGCTCATCCCAAAAGATACCCTCTTCAATACCCATCACCCACCCTCCCCTCCCTCCCACCCCCCATCAGCCCTCAGTACATTTACATGCATCTGTGTGGCTACTCTCGTGCTTTTGCAATAGTCATTTTTAATCCATAACTAGAATCACGTTGTGTGTTACTTATTTTACTATTCAATTTGATCTTTTCATTAACGCTGACTTAGAGATTGATGCAGTCACACAATGCTCATCTTAAGGGCTATGGATGTATGCTTTGCAATCTAATCTATGCCATTTCCCGATCACTGGGCATTTGGGTACTTTCTAATCTCTGCCTCCTTCAAACACCATTGGCAGTGCACAGGCTTGCATGGAAGTCTATGTGCTTTGAGAAGTTTCTCTGTAGGAGAAATTCCTGAAAGATTACCTATCAGGTCATAAGGCACTTTATCTTTGGGAAATACTGCAAACACAACTTTACAAAAGTTGGAGATCACCCACCCTTTTTATTTATTTTTTTTAATTTTGCCAACTGCTTGATTTAAAAAGTAATTTAATTTTGGTTATAGCACCTATTTCTTTGATTATGATGAGATTAAATATCTCCTATTTTTGACTGATTATTTTCCTTTCATGAACTACCTATACTTTTTCCAATTTTCTATTGAGTTGCTTGTCTTTCCCTCATTGATTTGTTCAATTTCTGTATTATTCTCCATCTAGCCACATGACTGAGTTTGGTTATTACTAATATTAACATACCCCTTGATACTCTTTAGTTCACTAAAATATTTTTAGAACATTAATTCAACTGTTAAATGTCAAAATTCACTTTATTTTTTAAGTTTATTTATTTATTTTGAGAGCGAGAAAGAGAGAGTGGGAAGGGCAGAGAGACAGGAAGAGAGAGAGAGAATCTTAAGTGGGCTCCATACTGTCAGTGCGGAGCCCGATATGGGACTCAAACTCACAAACTGTGAGATCATGAGCTGAGCTGAAATCAAGAGTGAGATGTTTAATTGATCCAGTCACCCGAGGGAGCCTCAAAATTCACTTTAAACGTTAATTTTAAGGCATGCCATAGACCTGACATATTTGGAAACGTATTTAGAAAAATTATAACAATTCCTTTGGTCTATGAATATGAAGTTATTTTTCCCATGTAGTTAATTTGTTGGAAATCTCATCATATTTTTTTCCAGAAGGAAATGGTATAAATATAAACTAAATATTTTAAGCATTTCCAAAGTATTGCTGAAGAAAGAAATCAGCAATGTTGCTTCACTGTAGGGAATCACAAAAATATAAGACGGATAATATTTGAGTTTTCTTTAAAGTGTTGAGAGATCACGATTCCAGATTCTCTCTGATTTATCCTCTCCCTCTTCCTGGAAGCACTATCAAGTGTGATCATCCCTATTCCTAAAAGTAGCAAGTGGGACAAAGAAAGGTTAAATGTTCTTACAAAACAATCCAGCAAAAGGGAAAGAAAGTTTCGGTGCAAGCAAAGTAGCAGACACATTGTATAAGCAAGTTGGAGATATGCTATAAATCCCCTCTCTTCCCCTGTGAAGTACTCTTTTCTAGCATCTCAGCAGATTTTAACAACCTGGTTACTCCTGTGAGACTTTGGCATGGATACAAAATACTCACACGTCTTTTATTTAAAATATAAAAACTTGCCCTATTACTTTGTCCTTCTGAAATTAAAGAAGTCACATTTTTATCGTATGAAAGGATGCCAGGTTGCTCAGTGGAAGTTAACATGGTGCTTTGCCCACACCGGTCCTGGCAAATAGACACCTACCTATATGGCTGATGAACAAGATTTCACACTGCCGTACAAACACCTGCTTTCTCTGTTGGCAATGATGCCTTCTTACTCAGCCTTCTCCTATTGCTCTAAGTTTTCCGCCCTCTTGTGCTTGGCCATCACCTGTGGAAGAGTTTCACACCTACGACTTTGTAGAGCATCTATTTTTAAACTATGAGCCCAGAAGTATAGTGTCCTGGGAAAAGCACATCACCGAGGCTGACCAAAGTCACAGCACACTACAATGCAATTTCTAACTGTCCAAAGGAAAAACGAAAAGATAGACCATGAGCCATGATTATGCACAAAATCGGATATATGAATTCTTCACACCATTCCCTTCTGTTGCTCAATGGTAGAGGACAGTGTTTTTCTCCAGGCTAGATTCTAGCACCACAGTGAAAGCCTGAAGATGGCGTCCCAGAGAGAGGCATGGCCGTGGCATTGGGCTCCCCTGCTTCCGACATGGCGTGTGCCATACAGCCCAGCTGGTAGTGACCTGAGAACCCAACCTGTTCAACTTCCCACGCATAACATCTACCAAACGAGCACTGGTTCAAGCCCATTCTGCCTTAGTTTGCACAAGGGCTAAGTCAGCTCCAAAATCAAGCATTTCACAGGGGGGGGGGGCTACTCCCGGAATCCAGGCTTCCCCCAAATCATTCATCTCCTAGCCAAGGCTCTCTCCGCCATACTTGGTTTATTTCATTTTCCCTTAGAATCCACCCATCAATCAACAAATGCTATGGATCACCTGCTTAGTGCCATGCCACGTGGAAGAAGCTGGAAATACAGGGTCAACACAGAGCTTACAGTCTAGCTGGGACAGCAGATAAATAAAAATTGACAGTGAAGATACAGCCACACAAAGTGATGACAGGGTACAAATGGACAAAGGAAGGAATAGAAAGGGACCTGCGGGATCACTGAATTCTACCCCTGAAATCATTATTACAGTGTATGTTAACTAACTTGGATTTAAATACAACAACAACAAGATAAAAGATGAATGTGGTTAAAAAAAATAAGGTGTTTGAACTATTTTACACCTGCTTAGAAAAAAGAAATACAGTGCTAAGAAAATAAAAATAGTACCACTAAGAATAATAAAAAGAAACGGGCCCACATGAGTGGTTTGCCATGAGTCAAAGTTGGGGGAGCTGGCTATAAAAAGGCCTCATGAGTGGTTCTTATGGGGATGGGACTGTGTTTTGTCTGTGGTGGTGTATATACAATCTCACACATGTGATTTAACTGTCTACAAATAAACACACGTGCACACGCACAAATAAGTACAAACAAGCCTGGAGAATCATCACAGGATTGATGGCTACCATTATCATCAGTATTCTCGTTGTGATATTTTAACTTTGTAAGATGATACTACTGGGGGAAACCGAATAAGGGGTCCAAGGGATCTCTTTGTATTATTTTAACACATAAACAATTACATATTACTTTCCCATGGGAACAAACCGGCATGCGGTGTTTAGCAATGGGACACTGTTCTTGAGAAGGACGTGGAACATCCCGAGAGACAAAAGATAGTAGCAACCGTCTCTGCCAGGAAGTCTTCTATCCAGGAACCAGAAAATAGTGATAGGTTTTTACGACACAATACACAACACAGAGTGATTCTGAAACGTGATCATGCCTTCAGGTGGCAGTGTGCCTGGGAGGGCTCGCTCTGCAAAAAACACAACAGTGGATTTACAACCACCCACATGTATTGCAACCCTGGGGAACAAGCGAGCCACTATGAGAGTCGTGCTTCAGTCTGGATGCGACTTTTCACAAAGGTTCTTCACTTCTTTCGCTAATTGGTAGGGAACAGAATGGAACTTTCTATTTTATCAGGCTTTAAAAGTTATAGTCCTCTTTTAATTCTTCTACACAAAGTACATGCAAAGTTTTCACCGGAGTTTCAATGTATTACACCAAGTATCAGACCAAAGAGTAGAAAGTGCCGGCTTATCCGGCTGGAGCTTAGTTTTCTCAAAAACAGGAAATATATCCTGCTTGTACATTAATTTAGAATTAAATTTAGGGGTCCCCGGGTGGCTAAGTCAGTGGAACATCCGAGGTCATGATCTTGTGGTTTGTGAGTTCGAGCCCCGCGTCGGGCTCTGGGTTGACAGCTCAGAGCCTGGAGCCTGCTTCGGATTCTGTATCTCTCTCTCTTTCTGCCCCTCCCTCTCTCACGCTCTGTCTCTCTCTCCTTCAAAAATAAATAAACATTAAAAAAATCAAAAAAGAAAAAGATGTTAAAAGAAACAATCATTACTCTCATATACAGATGTGCACGATATCAAATTTTCACAGGGTACATTCTAAACCTAAAAAGTCACATTCCCGTCTCTTCCCCTGCAGCTAGCCCTACCCCTGGATCTAAGATTCTCCCAGGGAGAAACAGGCAGGAAATTGACACGTCCTTCCAGGAAAGCAGGCCTTCTTTGCCTTCACCTCCTTTCAGCTGCTTTGTGGGTGGACGTGCCTGTGGAACCACTAGAGAACCCTTGAACGTGAACATCCTGGAAACCACACTGGTGCAACCACGGGGTCAGCTGAGGTCTCTGCCACCTTAAAGCTGCCCTCCAGTCCTAACTGCCCATGCCCACTGTATCCCAGAGAGTAACAAATTCCTAGTTTGCTTAAGACACAAAGATTTAGGTCTTTGAAACTTGCAGCCATACTGCATTCTAATTAATAGCACATCAGGACCAGCTAACATTGATGACTGGAAAGAAAACATTAATTAATGAGTGGAAATAACTTTGTAAATAAATATAATATTTTTACTTGCAATAGGTTTCAAGTGTCTTTTTATTTATGCAGCTCTGGTTATTCGATTTACTGTAAAATTTCCTTCAATGGCCAATAAATCAGTCCTACCGTACCACTCGAAAATAAAAATCAGATTGAACAGCGTTATCCTTTGTCTCTATGGTTTTATTCAAAAGATAAGGAAAAAGAAGCCACTGCCACATTTATCTGCGCATGTAGGAAAGGGTATTTCCTCATTATACAAATACAAAGTTTTTGTTTCCCACCTGAAGAATTAACACAGAATGTCATTAAGATGGACATTCAATTTGGCTGCACAGGAGAATCACAAATACAAAGGACACCCGACATGTTTACTGTCTTTTGGGTGCAAAGTGACAGGGCCCAGAAGAAAGAAAAATGATATAAGGAAGAAGAATTATGAGAAAGAAGAATGGCAAGCAGATTTCTTAAGGAAATCATCTCCTTTTAGCTGCGATCCATGTTCTAGAACAGGGTCAGCCTGTGAGAGAGAACCAGGCACTTCCCGAACAGAGGTGCTGAGCCTCCTCGAGGGTCACAGAGGTGGGGTGAAGTGTCCTACAACACCCTCAGCTGTTTACAGATTTCTGTGGGAGCACTCCCTTGCATTTTGCTAGGGAGAGGAATCATCATGCTTCCCAATGGGGTCTGAACTACCAGGAAAGTTAACAACTACCACCCTAGTGAGCTCTCAGAAGGGAAAGCCCCGAATCTCTACAAGTCTAGCACCTGTTTTGATTTTTTCCCCCTAATTTGAACCAATATTTCACTTTCATACAAAATTCTGTACTGGTGAATTTATATTTTTTTTTTTGAGTAAACACCCACAGAGCTCGTATCCACCCTTGCTGCCGCACGTCATGAATATCCACGTGGGGAACGACAGGCTGTATTTCACATACTCGGGTAACAATGGAGCCATTTTCTTTAGTGGAACACCTACAACAATGAGCGTATGGCGAAAGATTTGGTAATGCCAATACAAGGAAACACGACAATATGGCAAGACAAAACAAACAAAAGTTTAGAGCCACATTATCAGGAGACGTAACGTCTGGTCCAAATAATTTGCTGTCCGATCTTGGGGCTGTGGAAGTCAAGTGAAGCTTTCAGACCACGGAGGGATATGATCATTGTGCATTTTAGGAAGCGGAGTCTGGCATTGGAGAGAGGCTCTGAGCACGTGAAAGGATCTTGGCAGGGAGATTGGTTAGAAGGCTATGGGAGGGCATCAGGCAGAATTGATAGGGGTTTACTTTATCTGGTTGGCAGGGGAAAAGTGAGAAAAGAAAAGAAAGGAAGGATTTTGGAAATGTGGAGAACAGCATGACGGTACTTAGTAACTGGTTAGATATGGAGAGAGGGAAGAGAGAAGATTCAAACAGGCTGCTTCCCTGGCAAATCTGTGCCACTGATAGATCGGTGTAAAGTACCCTACACACAATGTGAATTATTTCAGCAAGGGATTATGTGTATAAAATGTGCACATAGTTTCAAAAGTTGTAACTTCTTAAATTCAAAACACTTTTATTTGCTTTGAGATAGTGAGTACCAACAAACCCTCCCAATGCATTTTTCTATTCACTTGTGTTGACCACGGTTTCTTTTCTTTTTTTTTAACGTTTATTTATTTTTGAGACAGAGAGAGACAAAGCATGAACGGGGGAGGGGCAGAGAGAGAGGGAGACACAGAATCGGAAACAGGCTCCAGGCTCTGAGCCATCAGCCCAGAGCCCGACTCGGGGCTCGAACTCACGGACCACGAGATCGTGACCTGAGTCGAAGTCGGATGCTTAACCGCCTGAGCCACCCAGGCGCCCTGACCACGGTTTCTTAAAGACGTAAATTATGGCTTAGTTGGTTAAGCATCCTACTCTTGATTTCAGCTCCAGTCATGATCTCATGGTTCATAATATCAAGCCCCACAACAGGCTCTGAGATGACAGCACAGAGCCTGCTTGGGATTCTCTCTCTCCCTCCCTCTCTGCCCCTCCCCTGTTTGCACACATGCAACCTCTCTCTCTCTCTCTCTCTCAAATAAACAAACATTTTTTTTTTAATTAAAAATTTAAGGGGCACCTGGCCTGGGTGCTCAGTCAGTTAAGTATCTGACTTCAACTCAGGTCATGATCTCATAGTTCATGGGTTTTAGCCCTGTGTCTGGCTCTGTGTTGACAGCTCAGAGCCTGGGGTCTGCTTCAGATTCTGTGTCTCCTCTCTCTGCCCCTCCTCCACTCACACTCTGTCTCACTGTCTCTCTCTGAAAAATGAATAAACATTAAAAAAAAATTTTAATTCAAAATTTTAAAGTATCTACATATATTTTTCTAAACATGTCTCTAATGGGAGTATCTTAGAAGTTGTGTTTCAGTCAATAGTATTTCAATGCAAATTACTCCATCTCCAAAGCAATAACCATGTTCTATCTTAGCAAGATAGGCAACATAAAGTCATAATCATTGGTTCTGTATTTGTGAGACCAGTTGAAACACATGTCAATCAATTTAGTTAAACTTATAGGCCTGTAGGGACCTTTATATAATTATTAGATAATGCATTAGTTATCTATTGCTGTATAACAAATAATCCCAAATTTCATTGCTTAAAAGAACAAACATTTTTTATTTCACACTGTCTGTGGGTCAGAAATCAGAATGTGGCTTAGCTATGCCTCCAGGTCTAGTGCTGCCAGAGGAAATACAGATTAAATTTGAATGTCAGATAAACAATGAATAATTTCTAAATTTTTTTTTTCAACGTTTATTTATTTTTGGGACAGAGAGAGACAGAGCATGAATGGGGGAGGGGCAGAGAGAGACGGAGACACAGAATCGGAAACAGGCTCCAGGCTCTGAGCCATCAGCCCAGAGCCCGACACGGGGCTCGAACTCCCGGACTGCGAGATTGTGACCTGGCTGAAGTCGGACGCTTAACCGACTGCGCCACCCAGGCGCCCCTTTTTTTTTTTTTTCTAATTTTTTTTTTTAATGAATAATTTCTTAGTATAAGCATGTGTCAAACTTTGCGTGGGACATTCTTATACTAAAAAAAAATTATCTTTGTTTATGTGCATTTCCAATTTATCAGGCTGTCCTGTATTTTTATTTGCTACACCTGAACACGTTACTCATGGGGTTGCAGTTAAGTTGTAGGCTGGGCATACAGTGTCTAAACTAGATTGAGGTTAAAAGACCCACATCCAAGCTCACTCACGTGGTTGTTAGCAGGCTACAATTTCTAAAGGGCCATTAAACCAAGGTACTCAGTTCCTTGAATGCTGTTGGACAAAACCTCCATTCTTTGCCACACCACATGGACCCCTCCACTGGGCTGCTCCCAATATGGCATCTGGCTTCCCGTAGCACCACAAGAGAGCCCCCAAAGGAAGCTACGGCCTGTTTCTATCCCAATCTCATAATTGACATCCCATCTTTTCTTCAATGTTCTACTTATTAGGAAAAAGACAGTGAGTCCAGCTCATACTCAAGAGGAATATCAGGACGCAGAGATCATGGGGGACATACCGTGACATATTCCTAATAAATTAAATCTTTTAAGAAAGATGCTTAGAACAGCGTTTAAACACGTATCTCATTGTTTCCTTGGGCTATTACCCTGTGCCTTTAGAAGATGTACAAGGCCAGAAATAATAGGCTTATATGGCCATAATGGATTTAGCATATAATCAGATAAATGTAAAGATGGAGAATAGAAAAAAAAAATCAACATTAAAACTCATACACATGAATTCTGGGTCTAATAAAAGTTATTTTAAGGTTACCTTTCTGTAGACTTACTTCAATATAAAAATATTGATATGCCTCCTCTTTTGACAATTATAAAGAAAACCTATATATTCCAGTCCATCTTTGCTTTGTATAGATTATGATTGAAAATTAAACTTTTTTTCCAAACCACATCAAGAGATAAACATACCATCTATAGATTCAAGAAGGCTAAAATTATGCATTGATGTTAAAATTGAAAATATTCTACAAACTGAAAGCCATCTTTTAACTTCGCCATATATATAAGAATCCTAAATCCTGGGGCACCTGTGTGGCTCAGTCAGTTAAGTGTCAGCCTCTGTCTCAGGTCATGATTTCATGGTTTGGGAGTTCAAGCCCTGTGTCGGGCTCTGTGCTGACAGCTTAGGGCCTGGTGCCTGCTTCAGATTCTGTGTCTCCCTCTCTCTTTTTGTCCCTCCCCTGCTGTGTTCTCTCTCTCTCTCTCAAAATAAATAAACATTAAAATAAAAAATAATACTAATTCCTAATTCTTTTTTATGAAAAATATTGATGTCTGTTTTGTTGACCCTAAGTATATTTTATTCAAAAATAAATAAGTAAGTAAAGGAAGAGAAAAATATAAAAGAAAATTCTTCAAGAAACATTTCAAAATTAAATTATCTTTCTCCTAAATAAGTTACACAAGATGCAGAACACTGTGTTCACATTCTAGTTTTTTATTCAGTTCTAGGAAATTATTTGAGCTTTCTGGTAATTTAAAATAACTGTTTTCTTAAACTGTGATTCAGAAATAAGGCATAGTGGGTACCCACTAGAAAATTTCCAGTGTATTGATTTAAAGTTACAAAGTCATTTGTAATGACCGAGAAGCATTTCGATTTTTGTAGTTAAAACATGTCTTAATTATTTGTGCAAGTCTCTTTCTATGTTTCTAAAGAATTACCCTAGTTATTAATAAAGCTGCAATTTCAGGTAGCATCCATCATATAATGTTAGGAGTTAGATAAGAGGTATTATTCTTAGTTTTGCCTCAAATTGTCTTCTCTCAGAAAAGGAAGAATGACATACTCATTTCTACTTCGGGCAATTTTCTTTGAACACTCAACTACCCGGAAGGGAAGCTTTCTATTTCTCCCCTCGGTCAAGATTCAGCTGTTTTAAGTTATCTGCGGGCCAAGAAGAGGTATTATCAGTATCTAAATTTGGTATTTGGCTGTCAGGTTCTCATTAACGTTGCACTGGAAAATGGCTACTTGAAGTCAGTCATTCTACTACTGAAACTCTTTTGAAGCCAGTGCCTAAAGATGTAACTGTGTTTCCTATTTCCAGCTCTCTCCTTCTCTGTGACCCTACCTTCTAATTTGGTCCCGATCCACATCCTATCAACCAGTTCCTGGCGTTTCTTCTACTCACCTGTTATTTCAAAAGCATCAGTAAGAGTTTATGGAAATGATTCTAAACTATAAGCATCAAACCAAAATGGCTGTAAGAGAGCAAGCAAGCTGGTAAGAGTTTCACAAATAAAATGGATGTGATGGGGGCGCCTGGGTGGTGCAGTCGGTTAAGCGTCCGACTTCAGCTCAGGTCACGATCTCGCGGTCCGTGAGTTCGAGCCCCGCGTCAGGCTCTGCGCTGATGGCTAAGAGCCTGGAGCCTGTTTCCGATTCTGTGTCTCCCTCTCTCTCTGCCCCTCCCCCGTTCATGCTCTGTCTCTCTCTGTCCCAAAAATAAATAAACGTTGAAAAAAAAAATAAAATGGCTGTGATGGTAAGTGTTTTGTACCCTCATCATGTAATTCTCCCGTGAATCCTTTTCAGTAAATCTTGTTTTTCCCATTTACAGCGTGTAAAATTTTTTACTATATATTATTACTATCTCTATGCCTTTAAATTTGCCGATTTAATAATTGAAGAGAAAATCTGGCCCAAAGCAGCCAATGTATTTCCTTTCATACTGTGATTTAGGGATAAGTTTTTATAAGATGTTTAAAAATGTCACAAAATATCAGTTACCCATTTAATCATAGGTTATAATAATGATCAGCTTGTCATTCAGGCATGTTTGTGGTTTTGAGTGCATTTAGGAGAGCAAAGAGTCAGTCCCTCGGTAGGTAGTTTTATGTTGCATTTTTTAAGCCCAATTCATAATCCAAAAATCATAGATCTGTTCTCAATGTTGATCCTTGCCTTTCCTAAACTCCTGGTCTAATGTTAGTTTCACTATCTGCCAAAGCACAGTTGTTTGTTTTTCAAAATTAGAAGCACTCCTAATAAGTCCATGTTATTTGATATTTGTTCATGCAACATAGACATGAGCAAGATGATATAAGACATCAAACAGTAAATTCCCTGTAATCAGGGATTGTGTGGTTCCCCCCTTCTCTCTGACACTCCCTTCATGTTTCCTGACACTCAGTAGCTCCAACAACGTGATGAATAAGTGAATAAATGAGTGAAAGAGTGGGTGAGTCCATCATGTTTCTCATAATATAAAAACCTAGAGTAAAAAAGAATGCCAGATATTCTGAACATATTAGCTAATTTCGGATGCCAAATAGAATTGTTTATATGAAATGAAACCCCTTGCCAGCTAATTACAAAACGCGAGTTGTTGTTGTTCTTTTAAATCTCACAATGATAGTACTTTTACCAGAGCCTATTAAGCTACAAATGACTGGGTAAGAGGCAAAAGAGTTAACAGAAAACCATTAGCTTTTGAACATTTTGAATAATGTTTTCCAGAGCACATCAGAATGTTTTATCTGCTTTACATTTTCAGCTAAACTTTCGATGTTATATAAAATTCTCTCTTCCACACTGCAGCAAGGTTACCAGAAAAGTCCGGAAAAAACACTGATTGGATTCAAGGTAAATGAATGTCATCTGTTCTCAACTGCTCATTGGCCTTTTTGTTTTTATTGGACTTTCTTCCTTTCTTTCCCTGGCTTTCCCTTCCTTCCTTCCTTCCTTCCTTCCTTCCTTCCTCCCTTCCTCCCTTCCTCCCTTCCTCCCTCCTTCCCTCCCTCTTTCTTTCTTTCTTTCTTTCTTTCTTTCTTTCTTTCTTTCTCTTTCCTTTCTTTTCTTTCTTTCTTTCTTCTTTCTTTCTTTCTTTCTTTCTTTCTTTCTTTCTTTCTTTCTTCTTTCTTTTCCTTTCTACAAATCATCTGTACTTTCTTAACCTCTCGATTTCTACATCAGTCTCTAACAGGACTGAGATCAAGACCATTTTGATTTAAGCTCTCAATTTTCTTCTTCTTTTACTCAAAACACTCATCTGCTTTCTACTTCCTCCAGACACAGGGAAAAAATGGCTGTCCTATCCCTGAACCCTTTCTAATGTAAATTTTCACAGAGATGCTCTTGAAATCTCCTCTTCCCAGACCTTGCACCATCAATTATCCTGTTATCTCTCTGTCTTTAATCTGTCCATCTGTACCCACTCAGCTCTGCCTACAAAATGCTCCCTGGTTCTAAAAAGTCCCACCCAATCGTGCTTGTTTGCAATTTGTGGTCTTATCTTTCTTCTGTTTTATCATCAATCCCCACAGTCTCCACTTTTTACTTGTCTTTTATATCACTCGTCTCTGGAAACTATGAGACTATGAACTTGAACGTTCTCAAGCCGGAAAGTCTCACAACAAGAAATCATGCCCCTAGTTTTCCTAATTGGCTTTAAAAAGGCTTGTGATCAGAAACAGAATATTGTAGCATTTTGCACTGACGCTTTGCTACAATAGAACCTTATATCTGCTTAATGAATTGAATATTCTCTATGAAATGTTCTATGGCGCATGTCCGTCTTTTTCTATCCCTATACACATGCAACATAAAGATATATATCTATGTCAGTGCTTTACCCTGACATATATTCACTGGCAAATATTTTAATTCATTCCAAAAATATCTATTGAGTGCTTGCTGCATGCAAGTACTGCTAGGTGCTTTGGGGACATAAAGAAGATTTAGACAAAAATCCTGCTCTTAAGGGACTCCCAAAATAATAAGGAACATAAGAAATATACACAAATAACTCTGGTACGAGGGTGACAGTGATATATCCCATAAGAGCTTTACAGATGAAATGTCATGGGAGTTCTTGAAATAATGAGGTTCTTTCTGCAGCAAGAAGGGGCAGGAAAATGGCATCACAGAAAATGTAGAACTTGGGCTGATCCTTTATCAACTAGTATCATTTGAACATGAGGGGGAAAGATTTTAATTAGAGGAAATAAAATGAGAAGACGCAAAGGGGATATTTCAGGGATCTATGGTCTTGTTACAGGCCTGATGATGCAGAAAGAAAGAGAACACAGAGGTGCCGCAAGAAATGATGAAAATGTCAGTAGTTAGACCCTTGAGTGGTGATGACGTAACCCTCCTGGCCTACACATGAGAAGGCAATGAGTCCACAGCCCTGACTCCCTTGAACCTGACAGAGAAGGCTTTCACTCTGTACCGACCAAAGTGTCAGCCGAGCTGGTGTGCCTCAGCTGAAGAAGAGGAAGGATCCAGAGAAGCGCAGAGTCTTGGTTGTAACCTTATCTGGTAAAAGGTTGTATTATCTATAATACATATGTGACATGGCGGGTTTGACCAATCCTACCCAAAGTCCAAGTTTTCATCATCAACACCAATATTCTATCCCAGATAAGCCTTTTGACGTCATGCTTAAATTCTATGGCAAACAACGGAGTAAATAATCATAGCAGTTACTGAGTGCTCGTTATCAATGCCATTCGGTTCAGTGCTAGGTGCTTTAAGTAAAATATATAATGCTTTCACTTAAAGCCTAGATTAGGGTCATAGCTGAGAGAATGGACTGGAGAAGATAAACAGTAGAGGTAAAACTGACAAACCGGTTGGCTAACCAGAGACTTCGCATGGTAGCCTGTTTTCAAGCTAGTGACCCTGGCCTCTTGGTGAGCTTAGCGCCCTTATAGGAAGAGACACCAGAGAGCGCTGTCTCTTTCTTTCTGTCCATGCACAAAAAAGAGGTGTTGTATATATTCAGAAAGAGAGAATGCCACCTACAAGCCAAGAGAAGAGGCCGCAGACTGAAACATACCTTGTTTGCAACTTGATCTTACACTTACTAGTCTCCAGAACTGAGAACAAAATTTCTGTTGTTTAAGCCACTCAGTCTATGGTGTTTTGTCATGGTGGCCTGTTAACTAATACAGTAACCAAATGGAAAATTGGGGGGTCAAAACACAGTAACTGAAATGCAAAATTCATAAGCGAGGTTTAACAACAGATTACAGATTTGAGCAAATAGAAACAATAATCAGCCAACTTGAAGATGAGACAATTGAAAGTATGCAGCCCAAGGAGCCAGAAACAACACAAATGAAGAAGCGTGATCGAAGCCTAAAGTGTTTATGAGAAATTTTAAAGTTAATCAGTATATGTGTTATTGGAGTCCCTGAAGGCTAGAAGAGGAAAGGAAAAAAAAGACACAAAGAATATTTGAAGAAATAATGGCCAAAAAATTCTCCAAATTTGTTGACACAAATCAATCTACATATCCTGAAGTTCTAGAACTCCAAGTAGAATGCACTCAAAGAGATCACACTGAGACACTTTATAATCAAACTGTTGAAAATCAAAGACAAATAGAGAATCTCATTCATTGCTGGTGGGAATGTAAGACAGTTCAGCTGCTGTGGAAAACGGTTTGGCAGTTCCTGGAAATGTTAATTATAGAATCATCATATGACCTCCTAATAAAAGAATTGGAAACAGGTACCCAAAGACATATACACACACATTCATAGAAGTATACTGACATTAGCCAAAAGGTCAAGAGCTCAAATGCCCATAAATTGATGATGGATAAACAAATTGTGATACATACACATACACTCACACACACACACAACATATACACACAATGGAATACTATTTGGCCATAAAAAAGAATTAAACTACTGATACATGTTAAGACATGGATGAACCTTGAAGACACTACGTTAAGGAAAAGGAAGCCAGGCACAAACGATCACATATTGTATGATTCATTTTATATAAATGTCCGGAACAGATAAATCCATAGAGATAGAACATAGATTGGTGGTTGCCAGGGACAAGGAATGGGGAGAAACTGCTTAATGTGTGAGAGGAGTTACTTTGGAGCGATGGTAACATTTTAGAAGTAGATAGAGGTGGTGATTGTACAACCTTGTAAATGCACTAAAGTGCCACTGAAATGCTCTTTTAAAATGGGTGATTTTATGTTACGTAAATTTCATTTCAATGAATTATTTTAAAAATAGACGTACACACGAATCATATTCTTAGGAAGGTGTGAAATGATTACCTTGCTGTAGAATTGATAAGAGCTGCTAGTGACTGCAAACATATGGTAACCATAGCCTTCACTCCACCTCTGCTACAATCCATCAACATATGCTGTTTGGAAAACCATTCTGGTACAAACAGATCCAGACTTTGTCAGTGGAATAGTACAGCAAATACAACACCATCGAGTAATCTATCTGGCCCCCTCTATTTATGAGTGTGCGTTAAAAACGCTTTTAGTTCAGACTTTTCCCATTCTGCAGGAATGTACACAAATCATACACAACGCAAGCTAGAAAGTCATTGTGCCTCTCAACTGCTCTCTTAGAAGTATGGGTTGTTTTTATTTTGTTAGGGCCTCTCTGATACTCTGAACAGGTCAAACAAAGAGGAAGGAATTCAGATTTCTTCCAGAATCCACCAAGCTTTTTTTTGAAGATCGGTTTGTTACATTACATGGTATTCTGATTACCTACCATGAGATTTGTATCCTAACCTAAATGACCTTCTGATATTTGTTTAAATCAGACAAGGTCATGATTCATAAATTTAAGTTCTTGTGTGTTTCTGGTTCTGTAATTTCACTGTAATATACAAATTCTTCGAAAGATTTGATTCTTGCCTTCTAGCTCTTTCTCTATTAATATTGGATTGTAAAATACCGAATGTAAAATTTTAATAACTAACTCTATGCTTTTATCATAAAATAATCCTGTCTAATCAAAATTCATGGCTGTTATTTAAAACATTTGAAGTCATACCCCAATTGACCAACATAAATCATATTTAATAGGAGACTAGCATTATGTCTTGGTGGGAAAATATACGATATGAAAATATTTTATGTATGGATAAAAGAAAACAGTGGCACAGTGATGCTATCCCTTATTCCTGGTACAAGTCCTCTGTAAGCTAATGACAAGTTCATCAGACAAGATGAGCAGTTAGCTCAAAAGAACTCAAAGTATTAAAAAGACCCTGTGAAATACAGATGTGCCTTCATGCTCCTTAACAGTGTTTCATTAACTATTAATATGTAAATTCTGTTTATCTCCACCCCATGCCACATCATCTCAAGCTTTCGTACCTTGAATTCCCTCCCGTTCAAATATGGTTGTTCTTCACTCCCTCTGCTTATTAAGGTCTTTGCTCAAGTGTTCCTGACCACCCTACCTGAAATAATACCCTTCGAGTTCCCATCACACTCTGAAAAACGTACCATGTGTTTTCTTCCAAATACTAACCGCTGGCACTATATTATATATTTATGTATTTATCTACCCACTAAAATACACACTTCCATGAACTATCAAATTTTGTCCTGTTCACTGCTGAATCCTTACCACTTAGAAGAGTACTTGGCACAAAACAGGTGCTCAGTAAATACTGAAAGAGTTGATAAATTCTCTTAAATACTGTATTTTCTGTTCTTTTTATAGTATAATGTAAGAATACATTATAGAGGAATACCATGGTACACCTTTATAACATATGTACGCTATGATATGACATACTACATACGTACACACACACACACACACACACACACACACACACACACCCCTTTTGGAGGGATGTGTTCAAAACTGTTTACTGATGGTTTAAAGACCAGTGAACTAGAAGATAATCAGATCCAAATTTACTAATCCTTTCAGGGAGTGTAGACATCTGAGTATACACAGGCAAACCCATCAGTTTCCATCTGCAGTCATCCAGCTGAGAGCCATTTGGGGATAAAACAAGCTATTTCCTGGATGAATTCGTCACCAGCACTCTACCAGAATAGCTTGGAATAGAGATGCTTCAATGACTAAAAGAACATTAAAGAAATATGGTCATTCCATGAGTCACAAAGTGCAAACGAATAGGTAGGAAGAATAAATACATTTAAAAGTCAAGCCATCTCCTAGGACCAGCAGTCATAGTAATGAGCCTGTTCGAATGTGGGAGAGTTTTGACCGTGATTTTGCCTAGGAATGTTCAGGAGAGCAAGGGTACCAGGTATCGGGATACTGGCATTTCTGTGTTCCAATAGGGTAATGGCAGAATTATCATACAGTGAGAGGATGCTTGGACTTCAGTAGACTTCACTGATAGAATTCCTTTGTTAAGCTCTTGAATCTGCCAAGTATCCCCTATCCCAGGAACTTCCTCACCACCCCACTCCTTCATAGCAGCAGGAAACTGAAATGCATTTTGTCACAAATTATGGTGGATAATTTCCTATGGTGAAACTTGTTTTAGTGATTTAGGGAAGCACCTCATGTCCCTCTTCTCTTAAAATATACGGGTAAGTTAAAAAGCACAATATTTCTGTACCAATATTTTATTTTAAAATGAACTTAGGGGCGCCTGGGTGGCGCAATCGGTTAAGCGTCCGACTTCAGCCAGGTCACGATCTTGCGGTCCGTGAGTTCGAGCCCCGCGTCAGGCTCTGGGCTGATGGCTCAGAGCCTGGAAACTGTTTCCGATTCTGTGTCTCCCTCTCTCTCTGCCCCTCGCCCATTCATGCTCTGTCTCTCTCTGTCCCAAAAATAAAAAATAAAAAAAAAAACACGTTGAAAAAAAAATAAAATGAACTTAGTGTGGTTTAAGAAATTGATATCAAGGCGTGTGCCTCTATGCGCTGATATTTATGTAGGTGCATATTGTCTATAGTTTTTATCGACTGGGACATATTTCTGAGCTTACCTTCAAATTTGCACATAATAAAAGGAAAAGGAACAAAAGTCACTCTTAGCTGACATAGCTGGAAATCGAAGGTGTGAGTGCCCGGGAGTCCTTACTTGAGACCGTGAGGCAGATTTCAGGAACGAAGACTTTTGCTTGCTTCTGTCTGGCTGAGGCTTTACCCTTCCTTAACCAACTACACTGTATTTCGATCGTTGTCCCTCCCTTTACGCACCTTGTCTAGGGTGCTATTTTTTGTAGCTTGATGAATGACTCGTTCAAGTATATAATCAAATATGTAAAATCCTCCTCCCAAATGTATTCCTTTATTCTGGAAGCCAATTTTTTACCCAGTAGCTATACCAATGTGAATAATAAATGACAAACTATACTCTGATTTAGCATTATATTTTTTTTTAAAATTTTTTAATGTTTATTTTTGAGACAGAGACAGAGCACGAACAGGGGAGGGTCAGAGAGAGAGGGAGACACAGAATCTGAAACAGGCTCCAGGCTCCGAGCTGTCAGCACAGAGCCCGATGCGGGGCTCAAACCCACGGACCGCGAGATCATGACCTGGGCTGAAGTCGGACACTCAACCGACTGAGCCACCCAGGAGCCCCTGATTTAGCATTTTCTAAAAGCACTAAGTGGTAGTAAGAAATAAAACTCTTCCTTTATGTGATTTATGTTGATAAAGGATAACCTGAAGTTACCTTTAAAATGAAAGACTTAAAATTACTCATCTCTTGAGAGGTCTAGAAATTACGTATCTAGAAAAGTAAAGAAAATCTTTTTCAAAGAAATGTTTTGTTTACCTCAACTAAATATTTCAGATAGTTCCCTCTAACAATTGGTACATATTCTAAGTTGATTTCATTTCCAAATAGAACATAGTCATGAAACATTTTAACTTCTTACACAATTCAATATGGAAGGATACTGAAAATTATTTATTTATTTATTTATTTATTTATTTATTTATTTATAGATGTTTATTTATCTTGAGAAAGAGAGAAAGAGAGAGAGAGAAGGAGAGAGAGAGACCATGAGCAGGCGAGGGGTAGAGAGGGAGGGAGAGAACCCCAAGCAGGCTCCTTGCTATCAGTGCAGAGCCTGGTGTGGGGCTCGATCTCACGAGCCTGAGATCATGACCTGAGCCAAAATCAAGACTTGGATGCTCAACCGATTGAGCCTCCCAGGTGCCCCAAGGAGGGATACTGAAATTTATAAATGAAATGTACTATCTCGCTGTAACTATGCTGTTACAATTAGAGTATAATTGTTTGAAAATATACAATTAGAGTATAATTGTTTGAAAAGCATGCATTGATTTTGTTATTTTATACAATTCTCCCCACAAACCAAAGGTGGTAGAAAACTTTCCTGGCAGCTTCCAGGCCTCATTTCCCTGCTTCCCAATAACTAGGATTTGATGGAGCTCTATCACAGCAACAGCAAAAGCTTCCAGAAGAAAAACCTCAACTTAATGCATCCAGTGGTAATTAATAGAGTCATCCCCATTTAGGGCCAATTTAGTATTCCCTTAGATCCTTGTAAAAAATATATGAAATCCTGGCCCTGGTGCACAGAATTTTTGGAGTGGATCCTGGGAATATGCATTTGTAAGACGCACCCAAGGGCTGTTTACAGAAACCAGGCTTCAGGGGAAACAAATACAAATAAACCTAGACAATATCAAGCATTTTGCTGGAAGGGCGATTTGTTTAAATACTTGGAGGAAGAGACCTTATTATTTTGTATAAAAATAGTCACAAGTGTTTTATAGCACAGGTGCAAATTTGGCACCCATTTTAAAAGAAAACGAGAGGGTTTAAGCTCATCTTAGATGACCTTGGCTACACGGGACAGACAGAACAAGTTCTATCTTCTTTTACTGTGAGGTAAGCTTAGCAGATAAGTTTGCCAAGAGACTTTAACAACCAGTCTCAGCCCTCTGGTGACCGGCCAGTCATGGAACATGGGAAAGGGAGAAGCAAAGGAGGAAAGTTATCTTGCGGACCCTATAGACTAGAACTAGCTGGATCCCAGGCACCGTTTCTTCCTTTTGACTTTAATTATTTTATTTAATCTTTATATTCATTGAGGGTAATGTTTTCCCCATTCCATTACAGCCAAACTGAACCTCGTGCTGCAGAACTCGTCCATGGTCACATGGTTATAAGACATCAGTTCCCAAATTCAGACTCAGACCTGTGTCTCACATACTGGCTATGCAGCTTCGTAGAGGCTACTTAGTATAAAGACAGTGGCAACAACAAACAAAATAATCGCTAAAATTTGTTGAAAAATTCATTCATTTCACAGATACTTATTTAGTGCGTGACGCGTGCCGGGTAGTCTTCTGAGCGCTTTCTAGAATCCCTACCAGTGCTATCCAGATGGTACTGCTGGCCTCCCCACCTTCATGATGTGGAAACAGAGGCAACAAGAGTTGATGAAACGTGTGTGAGATCAGAAAGCGGGGCAGTGTTACGGCTGAGAATTCAAACGTCTACCTCAGTGTCTATCTCCATGACCACGAGGTCCTGAGGGTCTCTTTACACTGAGAGAAGAAGAGCGTTGAGAACAGGCCTTTCCTCTGCTTCTGGGGTGACAGAACCTTCACTGTTGCCTTCCCTGTCCTGCATCTCTTTGGGGGGCATTTCAGGTTCTCGTGCAAGTGACTGTCTCGGGCATCTATGGAAGTGTCCTCACTCAGAGTTCAATGCACCAGCTTCTTCGCCCTGAAGAAGAGACATCGGAGTTCCTTCTCCTTGCTATCTTGGCTCTGGTGCTCTTCTGCTTAAAGCCTCCCCCAGATCATTCAAACAGAGGTGAGGGAGGAGGGGGAAGGAGGGAGGGGAGGAGAGGGAGTGGGGAGCAGGGAAGAAGAGGGGGAGGGGGAGGGATGGATACTTGGCTTCAAAACAGAAGTATGTATTGAGTTACTTTGATTTTGAACTAAACTATTGGTTGTTTTTTTTTTTTTTAAATCAAACTTTATCATTTTAGTTTAGAACCAAACCCTATGGGCATGAAATTCACCCTCATCTGTCAAAATCTGATTATTTAAAGAAACGCTGTTTTAAATGCTTCTGAAAAGTTCTTACAGAAGCTAGCTACTGGTTATTTCCGTTTCTTCACCAGCCAGTCGGTATTTTGAACTGTCAGTGTAACTTTTGAAAGAAACTTTGAATTCCTTTAAAATGCAAGAGCTTAAAGAACTGAAGAAAAACGCTTGCCAAAATGTATTCTGAAAATTGTTAAGCAAAATACCGGGAACATTCAAAACATTTTTTTTTAAACATTGCCAATTTGGCTCTGTTTCCATTTATGTTTATGTACATTTTCTTATCTAATTTAATAAGACACGAATTAATGGGAAAAAAACAAAAAAACAAAAAAAAACCCCGCACAATATCATCAAATTAATAACAGTCTCCCAAACTGTATTTTCTCTGCCAAGAAGCACTGGCAAGCAAGTCCTTGTAATGCATTACACTGCATTTTCAGTTGTAATCCATTATAGTGTTTATTTTTTCATTTTCTTTCAATGTGTCAGAAGAATAACTACAAGATACCCTGACCTAGTGCCATTAAAAAATAGTTAGCGTTAAATCTGTTCATAGCTTATTTTTTGTGAGGCTGGTGACCTTCTAGAAGGGTATCTGGTGAAAATTCATCGGTGAGACCAAAGGTCTTCCAAAGCATTATGTGCTCCTCCAGGGTGATTAGGAGGGAGAGGAGAGCAAAGACCAAGGCGCTTCAGTTACTAAAAAGGACGTTTCTCAATTTACTAGTAAAGTAGAATCATTGAGATCTTGTACAATTCATCTACCCCAGTCTCGCCGCTCAATCTCTAAAATGACGCATATCACTAAAATTACTTCTGTGTCTAAAACTTTCAGAGGATATCTGACCCCAGGATATTAAAAAGAGGGGGCAACTTTATCTCTATAATTTTCCCCAAGAACATAGCCAGAAATACCCCAAAAGGCGAGATTTTGGAAAATGTGACTCATGAGAAGAAAGGGAAGAAAAAAATCAAGCATATCTCAGAACTTCTGTACAAAGGCATAACCGTCAGCACAACCGAGAAAAATCTGAGAGCAGTCCAGCCTGGGAAAGAAAATGCAAACTTGAGTTAAGCTCATTTACTGCATAATTTCCTACTTTAATAATCAAACTTATTTTTATATTTTAGTGATGACTTTTGAAGCTATTTAACAGATGGCAACATGGAACAGACTTAATGAATTATTGCTGAACAGATTATAGCCACATGGATGTGAACTGTGCATACATTAGCAGAAAAATGAGAAACAGGACACATTTATAAATACCTCCATGGATCCACACAGGTCAGACAATGTTATCCAATTCGCTGAGGAATTATTGAACAATTCCAGGGAGCCCTTATTACAGTAAAATCCATCTGTTATCCACCCTAACGTAACGTGCCCCAAACTAGTCAAAACCTCTTCTATATTTATGCACCAAAGCTTGGGCAAATTTCACAGATCGGGTTGTGGTTGTGAGTCAAGAAACATGTATTTATAAACACACACACACATACATATACACACACATACACATACAGACATATATTTACTTTTTCCATTGAAAGAACCTTAGGCTTACAGAAAAATTACAAAAACAGTACAGAGATTTCACATACACTATTCACCCAGCTTTCCCTAATGGTAATAACATACTTCACTTGAGCAAAAGTCTCAAAACCAGTAGTTAACTTTGGAATAATACTCTTAAATAAATGTAATAGCTTATTCACACCTACCAGGCTTTTTACTCCCCCACCCCGCCCCGCCATCATCTTTTTTTCTGTCCCAGGCTCCAAGCCAGCATCCCACACTGCCTTTTGTTATTGTCTGCTCATACTCCCTTCTATGTGGAAGAATTCATTCTTCCCTCATCTTTCATGATCTTGGCACTCTGGAGGACTACTGGTTAGTAGTCCTCCCACTCTGGAGGACTACTGGGTCAGTTTTTTGTAGAATATCTCTCATATTGGGTTTGCCTGCTAGTTCCTCAAGCTGAGAGCGGTGGTTGGAAAGACGACCACAGAAGTGATCTTTCGCTCCAAGTTTCAGGCTCCCCTGGTATTTTCCCTGTCCTGCCCCCAAATCAGCCATTTCTAAAAAAAAAAAAAAAAAAAAAAGCCCTATTCCTGTTCTTAGAGAATGACATCTAGAAAAAGACTACCAAAAAAAAAGGAAATTAGGAATTGACAGTGACATTTAAAAGCCAAATATTTACCAAAACCTTGTGAAACAATTTTTTTTTCTCAAATCAGATACTCACTGTGCTTTCAGTTAATATGAGATGAATTAAACAGCAATGAGTATATTATTAGCTTGTCTGTGTGATTTTCACATCTAGGTAATTCTATAATGGAAGTCTCAGCCTGAGCCTGAGAGGTTTACGTATACATGTTACTTACTTACACACCACAGGACTGAGACAAACAAGGCACGTGTGAGTGTGTGTGCCCCCGTGCCTCTGTGTTGGGAGGGCCGGGGTGGGGAGCAGAGCCCAGGAGTCTCCAATGACAGGTAGGAGTCAGGCAAAATGCTCTCAGCCTATTTTTTTTTTTAATTTCTTTTTTTTAAGTTTACTTATTCTGAGAGAGACGAAGACAGCGTGAGTGGGGGAGGAGCAGAGAGAGAGAGAGAGAGAGAGAGAGAGAATCCCAAACAGTCTCAGCACTGCCAGCACAGAGCCCAGTGCGGGGCTCGAACTCAGAAACTGTGAGGTCATGACCTGAAACCCAGAGCCGGACCCTTTAACTGACTGAGCCACTCGGGAACCCCTACTTTCAGCCTAATTTTAAAATGCTTCGGTTATTGGAGGGAAATGATCATTCCCATTCCAGAATTGAAGCCGTAACATGAATGCATTCCTGTCAAGTTCCTTGTGAGGGAAAGGAGAGCTACAAAATGTTTTAGATAGATGTTTCTCTCCATTCTTGCATTTTTTTCACTCTGAAAGTGCCAGGCAGGCCCCGTTGGACCCTTGCATGGGCAGCATTGATATTGGAGAAGAATCGCCTATAGCAGGAAAAAGGTGGTGTTTCTTAATTCACACAAGTTACCACCCCCCTCGGGACTCCCTCCCAAAGGTTTGCAGGAACCAGAGGTCCTGCTTGGACAGTATGGGGTTGTGAGTTCCCGAAATTTGGACATAGGTACCAACTGAGTCCACTCTTAACCACTGCCTGACAAGGTTTGGGGACCTGAGGGTTACATTATTAAAAGCAATCGCTCTAAATAATTAGAAATACCAATTACCCAAAGTTCCTGCTCTGATCATTATTCATGCTGTAGCCCTGCCTTGTGTCTCCATCTAGTTAGAGAGCTAGCATTAAAATTGATCTAGAAAACTCCAATCGGGGATAACGACATGATATGAATACATTCCTGACATTTACGCCTTGGGCCCAAATTTTAATCAGATGTGCTTGTAGTTTCATTAAACAAAGTGAGTTATTCACACTGTTGCTTTAATTAAGCTCATTTGGACAATTAGAACGACTCCTAGTAATATTTGCATTATCTCTAAGTGACAGGAAATGAACATACATGTATACTTCCTGTATTTTTTACCATTTTCAAAGTATCCATAACGGGGGTATGATAAGCTAGAAAACATATTGTTTTTGTCTTAAATTTTAAATGTATGCTAAAATTTCACGCCATTTGAATATTTTAACAGTCACCACTTCTTTATTGACAGATCATGGAATAAAATATGAAAGTATTTCATCTAAATGACAATGAAAAACAATGCAATTGGCTGAATAAATAGCTAATGAGTCTAGTATTCATGATGGCTTACCTTCCACTGGCAGTTTTAAAATGTACTAGCTAAAATACGGTCCTAACAAGAACAGATTAACTGTTCAAGTGTTTATTTTAACAAATCCCCCAAAACTAGAAGGATAAATATGCAGAGCAGTGAAAATTCAGGCGCATGTGAAAGAACTTAATTCACATTTTGTATTAAATATTTCTCATATATTTTTAAATCTGTAAGGTTAAAATATTGCAAAATGGGATGACAGCATTCGGGGTTTGGGATTTCCCTGAATTCTTCTCCTTTTTTTTAACACAGTTTGTGATATAAACTCTTTTCCCCTTGTTTACAGAGTATCTGTAATATTTAACCAAGGCTGCTGGGTTTAGTTCCCTATCCTGATTCCTAAACTCACTTCGGTGGTTCTTGGACTGGCCCCTCCCACCCGCTTCTAGCCCCTCCCACGTTCCTCTATGAATTCGGTCATTTGCATACTCACTAATCCAAAACCAAGGACCACTGAGGGCTGGGATGTGAAAAATTAAAAGGTGAAAAGGTAGAAAAACATATAAGGTGATGCTTCCAATATAGTAGGAAATATAAAACAAAGGTAAATTATTGAAATAGGGGCGCCTGGGTGGCTGAGTCAGTTTAGCGTCCGACTCTTGATCTAGGCTCAGGTCATGATCTCACAGTTTATGGGATCGAGCCCTGGCGTTGGGCTCTGTGCTGACAGTGCAAAGACTGCTCAGGATTCTCTCTCTCTCTCTCTCTGTCTGCCTCATCCTCACTCATGTTCTCTCTGTCTCAAAATAAATCAACTTTAAGAAAAATTATTGAAATATGACACAACCAGCAACATGAGGTAGCACCCTCTCAGCCCTGTCCCCCCCCTCCCAAAGTACTATAAAGACAGAAAAACACACTTGTGCTCTGGATTTACCTCTAAAAAATTATTACTGACTGTGTGAATGTGGAAGGATCCCTCATCTACTTGCTGGCATTGTCCCCATCAAAAGTGAGAACATTATATGGCATTACATTTTTATAAACTTATCATTATATACTTATCCTATAAATTACTTCTTAGAGTGAAGTTACTTCCTACAAGTTATGTTATGGCATTATTGTTCTTTAGTTCATTTTCAAACTTCTTCTGACCACGATTCTTATAGTTTATGTTTAACATTAGGTATTCTCACCTATTCCGCTCATTTACAATAAACAAATATACAGACAGAGCAACAAGAAGCAAATTCTATCGGCAGCGGCAGACCAGCTTTTAAGAGATCAGCACCATGGCCAAGAACAACCAGACAAGTTAAGGGGAAAGTCTACTTTATTGACACCATCAGAAAGTTGCCAGGAATGTGAAGATTTGAGGGCCCCAAATCTTAGAAGCATGAGCGGCACAGAGGTGGGCCCTTTACTTAAGACACATTCTTTCTTACCCATTTTTGCGTGGAAGCATTAGCTGGATTATAAGCTGTGGCATAGTGAGCAGAACTGAGCAGTAATTCACAACGGTGGTGCTGTGCGCCAGGTCTGGGCTGCAGTTTGCCTACTTCTGAACTAGAGCCTCAAATGATCTTCTTTCAGGGTGCTGGGTGGGGGGGCTCGGTCGGCTAAGCATCTGACTTGGGCTCAGGTCATGATCTCACGGTTCGTGAGTTCAAGGCCCACGTTGGGCTCTGTGCTGGCAGCTCGGAGCCTGGAGCCTGCTTAGGAGTCTGTGTCTCCCTTTCTCTCTCTGCCTCTCCCCCACCCTGCCTCTCTCTCTCTCTCTCTCTCTCTCTCTCTCTCTCTCTCTCTCTCTCAAAAATCAATAACATTAAAAACATTTTTTAAAATGATCTTTTTCTTAATGGACTAAACTTCCATGACATATTCTACATCCTTGACAACACTCACAACCTTCCTTTTTTTTTTTTTTTTAATCGTTGTTCTTTGTTTTATTATAAGCATGCTAGCAGGTACAAAATGGGACAAGATGATGGCTTTTGTTCTCATTCTCCTGATGGCCGATGGTGTGAAAAATTTTTCTTAACGTTTGTAGACCATTGGTACATCTTCGTTGGAGAACGTCTATTCAAGTCCTTTGATCATTTTTGTTGGTCTTTTTGTTGTTGAGTTGTGCGAACTCTTCACATTCTGGAGGTTGAATGGTTATCATAAAATTCAGACGAAAATAGCCTGATGAGTTCAAATGAGCAAAACCAGGAGAGAAAATTTCTTGAACTGCACATGTATGTTTTATGCACTTTTCTGTAGGTATGTTATATTTCAAAGAAAAATGTAGAAGTGATAAATAAAGACATTTGGGGATTTATACCACAAGTAAAATTATCTTGATTCCCTGTTTTCTTCCTACTTGACATGCTTGTCATTAGAGATATGGAATCAACATAGTCTGAACTGTTTAAATCTTATTTCTAAAGTTCCTAAAAGCCATGATACTGCTGGGCTCAATATCATTCCCTATCTCAGTTATTACAAACTCCCAAGTAATGTAGTTTCCTTTTCCAATGTGGCCTTTCTGCAGCACAATTACATAACACATTATCAGGCTAATCCTTTCTTGATGTTCCAGAGCCATGAAGCATTAGCTGTTCTCTTCAATAAACATTTTTTCTTGTGAACAACTGAATTTCAAAAAAGGCAACTCAAAATTAACTCAAAATTATGGCAGATACTATCTTTTAAAAGACTGAGATTTTTTTCTAGGAGATCTTCGGATAGTTAAATAGCCTAAACAGGACTGTATTTTAAGTAACTGTCTCTCAATTGACTTCTTTATTTTATTTTTCACTGTCAGGATCCTTTTGAAAAATAAAACACAGTCTGTTCCTTTGGGTTCAATATCCCATTTAAGATTTACAAACAATTTAGAGATATACCCACAGTTTCTTATGGCCATATCATTTTTTTTTACCATATCATTGTATCCTATGTGATTTAAGAGAGATAGAAATAGTACTTATAATTTTAAAAATCAAATTTGGTTACATTGATATCTTAATAATGCAGATATATACACAGGGGAGCATCATCCTTCTCAAGTTAGACAGAGTATGTTCATATCTGGCTCCCTTCACATGCTTTGACTATTACAACTGGTTCCTTGACATCAAATTTGAGGCGCTAATGGACATTAAGGTATGAATTTTGGAAATAAATTGAAATTTAGGCCAAAAATTGAAAAATATATTTTTACATTTGGGAGCCATAAATGCAGATGGAACTGTGACAGAGATGAATTTGCTGAGACCATGCAGAGAGCATAGTAATTGCAGTGTCATGAATTTGCCCTGTACTTTAAGGAATTGTGAGTGTTCACAGTGTTGGACACACATTATCTCAACTGCTAGTGACAACAAATCACAGAATTAATGAAAAAAAATGAAAGTGCCCATTTTATAGCTGAAGAAACTGAAGCTTGAGGGGTTTAATGGCATCCACTATCAATGTTTAAAATGTGGATACAGGACGAGAATTCTTATTTTCTCTTCTTGGTCTACTGCTGCTTAAGAACCTTGAATAATAATTACACTTAGGAGCAGGAGGAAAATCCAATTAAAGAAAACAGAGTGAAGTGAGAGAGGAGATCCACACATGCCAGTAAGCCAGGGGAACCCAGTGTCAACGAGATGGCAGTGATAAGAATGTCACTTTCCAGAGACAGAGGAGGGCCTTGTCAATTTCATAGCTCTATGCAAATGTCATCCTGTATTTATCACTGTTGTTATTATTCCATGAACACACTAAACACCTTTAGGTAACTACGAGCACAGGCTAACTCCTGGCAAGTAAATGGGGAAATTTTCCAAGGTCCTATTGGAAAAGTAAATGGGGAAGTTTTCCAAGGTCCTATTGCATTTCCTGAATGCAAAATGATAAGAACTCAGATGAAATCCTTCAGCATGCATGGTGATAATTAGCTATTAAACAGAATGCAACTCGGAATTTTCATACTAATAGTTGGTTGAAAAAAAATCAACCCTCCAATTCAACCCTATGCCCACTCCTCCAATCATAGCCTTACTGAGGCTGGTCGTAAGTCTGGTCGTAAGTCAGCAAATCATACTATGTTGGATAGCCCAGTTAGAAATAGGTATTGTATTTCTAACGTGTATCTAGTAATTTGCTTAGGGACCAAAAAAACTAAAACTAAAAAGAAACAAAACAAAACAAAAAGCATTTTTTCCTCTTTACTGTGTTTAGGTTAATTATATTAAGAAAAGCAATATAACAGGTCATAAAATCTCATATTTATTTGTTCTTATCTAGGCATAATTTTAGAGCATCAATTGTTTGGGTATAAAAGTGAAATTAAAAAGGTGTTTGTCTATATGTTAGTGAGATTTTTAAAACAAATAGTATCATTATAGCCATATCCTTCATTTATTTATCCAAATGTTAATTTTATTTATTACAGATTGGGCGGCTCAGTCAGTTAAGCGTCAGGCCTCAGTTCAGGTCATGATCTCACGGTTTGTGGGTTCGAGCCCCACGTCGGGCTCTGTGCTGACAGCTCAGAGTCTGGAGCCTGCTTCAGATTCTGTCTCTCTCTCTCTGCCCCCCCCCCCCCCCCACTCACACTCTGTGTCTTTCTCTAAAAATAAATAAACATTAAACAACAATTCAAAGTCTTGGAATGCCTGGGTGGTTCAGTCAGTTCAACGTCTGACTCTTTATCTCAGCTCAAGTCTTGACTTTGGGGTCGTGAGTTCGAGCCCCGCATTGGGCTCCATGCTGGCTGTGGAGCTTACTTAAAAAAAAAAAAATCAAAGTCTTTTAAACTTATCCCCTGCTCATGCTTTTGATGTTGTCATGAAAGGACAAAACTTGTACCCATGAAAAATTGCAATTCTGACACAGAGAAGTTGGTAGAAAGGAGCCTGAATCCTTGATGGCATCGTTGAGTTGCCGACCAACCCATATGTTCTCCCTAAACAGCAATGAAAAAGAATGAAATACTGATACAAGGAGCAATATTGATGAATTTTACATAATTACATTGAGCACAAGAAGCCAGACACAAAATAAATATACACTGCATATTTCCTTACGTCCAAAAATCTAGAAAAAGCCAAAAATGATAAAATGTGAAAAATGTAAAAACTGGGGAGTAATAAGAGAGAAACATTTTGGAAGAGAAAGTGTTCTGTGCTGTGAAAAAGTGTAGATTACATGCGTAAATCCATTGTCAAAATTGCATCGCTAAGATGCATGCATTTTGATGTTTATAATTTTTACCTAAAAAATAGTAAAAACAGTAACAAATTAAGCAGGGGTATGGGAAGCGGGTAGAGGTATGGATGAAATAAGAATGCCAAAATATTTTTTTTTCAACGTTTATTTATTTTTGGGACAGAGAGAGACAGAGCATGAACGGGCGAAGGGCAGAGAGAGAGGGAGACACAGAATCGGAAACAGGCTCCAGACTCTGAGCCATCAGCCCAGAGCCCGATGCGGGGCTCGAACTCATGGACCGCGAGATCGTGACCTGGCTGAAGTCGGACGCTTACCCGACTGCGCCACCCAGGCGCCCCATGAATGCCAAAATGTTAATAACTGCTGAAGTTAGGTGATGCGTATGTGGGGATTCATTATTCTTACTCTTTGTATATGTTTGAGATTTTCCAAAATTGTACATTAAAAAATTAAAAATCATTAAATATTAAATAACGAAAAGTGAAGTAAAATTAAAAAGTTAAAAACTATGAATTAAACTATCATCTCAAAGTAATTACTCATTATATCCAAAAAAGTTTTTTTTTTTCCTCATTAACTTCCTTGAAAATAAAGAGAAACCACTAGAGAGGCCTGCCAGTAAGAAACAAACAAAAACATCCACGGTGTGACCTCTCACACTGACATCAGATCGCTATTGGAACACGGTTGTAGAAATGAATCACAAAGGTTCTCCATCACCCATCTGTCGCAGACACACCATATAGCAATGGCCGTATCGAATAGCCACAGTAGATGGCTGTGGCACAGTGAAATCCTCTAGCAACAGTGGACCCAAAGTCAAAGCTCACTACCATGTGTGAATAATGGCGATGATTTTGTTACACTTTAGTGTCAGTGATGACCCGGTAACCAGGACGAAATCTGGTATTTCAAAGATTTGCAAACACTTAGAAATGCTTAGAAATGCAAGTTCCCGGGCTGCACACCACTAAATCAGACCTTCTAGGGAGGAGCCCTTGGAGTTGTCAAAGCACCCCAGATGATACCAATATGCAGCCAAGTTGGAGAACCAGTAGCTTGGAACTTCTGTCCTGTTTTATGTCCTTTCCCCTCTTACTAATCAGAAAGAAAGTCCTGCTTTCTGTTGTTTGCCATGACAACAAAAAATGATTACCTACGTTAAGAAAACGCATATTTCTGGGGCCAGAGATGGGAGGACAGAGAGAGGAAGTGAAAAGTGGTGGTTTAGTTGATTCAGTTTGGGCACTAACTTCAGGCTAGCAGACCTGAACTGGGTAGAATACACTCACTTCAAGGGAGGATCAATTTTCTTGATTAGTTTGATTCCTTTGGATTATGTTTACATGATTCTCTCTCTCTTTTTCAAAAAAAAAAATGTTTATTATCTTAGAGAGAGTGAGCACAAGTGAGGGAGGGGTGGAGAGAGAGGGAGAGAGAGACAATCCCAAGCAGGCTCCGTGCTGTCAGCGCACAGCCCAATGTAGGGCTCGATCCCACAGCCCTGCGATTATGGCCTGAGCAGAAATCAAGAGTCGGATGCTTAACCAACTGAGCCACCCGGGTGCCCCTACATAATTTTCTTTTTATTTAAAGAAAAAGCTGTTGGAGCTATAATGGCAGACATTCAATCTGATCACAGAAAATTAAGCAAGCTTCAGTCTTGGACCCCCATTGTTCTTCCTCAATCTCTGCTGCACGAGAGATAGTCCATTCACCCTTGAGCCGCTAAGAGAATTAGGATTCTTTAACCCAAATAGAATGGTTTTATGTCCAACGGCCAAGAAGAAATCTTCATTCACTTTATACTATTATTTTCAGGGGACACATAAACTTGCTATGATTAATGATTGTAGGCAGTTAATTACTTAGAAGTGATATATTACACTGTAATCTACGATGAAATTTATAACTATCATTAATGATATTGTGATTGTCTTCTAAGACACAGTTGGTATTATGAAATATGTCATCTTGCATTCTTGGTATAACAGTAATGTGGGGGGTAATAAATACAGTAATTGTGCTGCTAATGCCATTGCTTTTCTACATTATGTGTTGCCTGGGGAAGCACTGGGAATACCACTAGATTTCTGCATCCCATTTCCTCGATTTTTCCTCTCCCTTTTAGCTATGCTCTCCTTGACTGTATTCCTTTAGGGTCCATAACAATCATAACTAAAACTTTAAAAAGGAACTGAGAAATATTTGTAGCAATATGAAAGGTTACCATTAATTTTCCATGAATCATAAACAAGGAGACACTCCAAGTTTCCAAAAATTAATGTGCGCAGGACATGAAATGATCATTTGAGGCAAGGGAAATAAATAGGCACCCAGTCATTCGATGATTGAGAAAATGTTCAGCCTTCATTGCTTTTAAACTGAATCTAAGTGTTCTCTTTCTCCCCAACAGAAAGTTACAAAACTTAACAAATCCCACCACAGTATTGGTGAAACCAGCACTCTGAGACATGGCGGGTGAACGCCACCGGGTATACTCTTTGGGAAAGTGATTTGCAATACATGTTAGGGAATTTTTAATGCGCAAACCTTTGATCTGCTAGCTCTACTTTTGGAAATCTCTCCTAAAAAAAAAATCAATCCCAAATCTGAAAACTACTTTTTTTTTTTTAAATTTTTT
Organism: Prionailurus viverrinus; assembly: GCF_022837055.1. Lineage (NCBI taxonomy): Eukaryota > Metazoa > Chordata > Mammalia > Carnivora > Felidae > Prionailurus > Prionailurus viverrinus. Next base: position 78,052,959 of record NC_062561.1, read on the forward strand.
TTTCAACGTTTATTTATTTTTGGGACAGAGAGAGACAGAGCATGAACGGGGGAGGGGCAGAGAGAGAGGGAGACACAGAATCGGAAACAAGCTCCAGGCTCTGAGCCATCAGCCCAGAGCCTGATGCGGGGCTCGAACTCACGGACCGCGAGATCGTGACCTGGCTGAAGTCGGATGCTCAACCGACTGCGCCACCCAGGCGCCCCTGAAAACTACTTATTAACTAACAGATTTAGTTAGTTACTTACTTACATGAGCAAAAAAGTGGGCTGCCAGAGCAGGGATGCCCCGTAAACTTTTTCCCAAGCCAATCCCCACTCCTTCCTTCCTCTCTCTTCCTGAGTCACCTGCCTCTTCAGACTTGAATTCTGCCATATCCGGCCATTTTTTAATTCTCATAAATAGTTTGAGGTGCTGACTTTATTTGACATCTAATTCAATTTAAGGCAGTTAGGCTACAGACCAAATATGTCCTGTCTTTTTGTGTATCTCTTACAACAGCATGGCTCTGATCGAAATGTGTCTATTACTTAACTCTCCTCTGCACTATCCAGGGAGTTCACTGTGGTTGAGTTACCGTCTTATTCACTGCCGCATCTGCGTAAACCATCAGTTTCACCAACAGGCTGACGAGTGAACGAACAGCACGAGCATGAGCAAGAGAAGCTCTTCGTTCAGTAAAATGCTTTCTCTGTATACAGAGACAGTTAGGAACCACAGACCGGAGCAAAGTGGCCTCCAGGATGATGGTTCTCCTCGCATCCGGAGTTTCGGACCACTTGAGTTACGTCCAGAGATGCTCCTGCTTCGAAATGCCAAAGACCACGATCGCTCTCACTGCACATTACTCAGAGCTCTGCAAAGAAGACTCGGACGTTGCCAAGAGAAGGCAGGGTTGATGTGATTCGGAAAGTGTGAGCTGACACTGAATGAACTGGCGTCCCCCTGCTAAGAGGCCAGAGCACGCAGGCCTGTGGTAAGAGCAGCCGCAGGGATGGTGCCTCTGGAGAACGTACTCACTTAGGGGACGGCGGTGCTTGACCTTAGCATGGAGGCTGGTGCTCAGCGTGAAGAATCAGCACATGTTTGTGTGACTACTTCGAATTCTGAGTCTCTCTTAACATTTCCTTCGCCAGGGCACTGGCTGTCATACAGCCGGGACGTACGGTATATTTCTTCAAAAAAAATTTCTTGTTTAATGTTTATTTTTGAGACAGAGAGAGACAGAGCATGAGCAGGGGAGGGGCAGAGAGAGGGGGAGACACAGAATCTGAAGAGGGCTCCAGGCTCTGAGCTGCCAGCCCAGAGCCCGACGTGGGGCTTGAACTCACAGACTGTGAGATCATGACCTGAGTCTAAATCAAGAGCACCTGCTCAACCGACTGAGCCACCCAGGTGCTTGCCTCTCAAAAACACACCATTTATGTAATGGATTAGGTTAGCATGTGGCTCAAGTTCAGCCTCACGTTCATTGTGGTGAAGTGGTTCTCTTTTACCATTTTATTCATTCCCTGAGTTTTACCGGAGAGAGGATTCCTCTCAGGGAAGCATGAAGAGCCATTTTATTTCTTTACTTTAAAAGCAGCATACCCTGCGAGATTAGCTCCAACATCCCAGATGTCAATCCGCATGGCACTTAGAGTCAGGGGCTACAAGCAAGGTGGGATGCATTTGCAGGGCTAGGCGTTTTAGTGGTGTTTTGAGCGTGTTTTGTGTCTGTGTCTGCTTTGCTTTCAATGTCTTAGTATTTCAGGTATTGAGGTGTGATTTCTCCTATCACACTGAGAAAAAAAACAAAACATTTTCTTTTCTTCTCACCAGTGATGTTTCTTTATATCAAAGTATCACCATGAGTTTCATTTCATCAAGTATAAAGGAAACAGGTAGCTCTCCTGACAGAGAATAACACAGAAATAATGACATCCAAATAGCCCTGATTCTCCTTTAAAAAATTTTTTTTAATGCTTATTTATTTTTGAGAGAGAGAAAGACAGATCACAAGCAGGGGAGGGGCAGAGAGAGAGAGGGAGACACAGAATCCAAAGCAGGCTCCAGGCTCTGAGCTGTCAGCACAGAGCCTAATGCGGGGCTCGAACTCACGAACAAGGAGATCATGACCTGAGCGGAAGTCAGATGCTCAAAAGACTGAGCCACCCAGGCACCCCCAAATGCCCTGATCTCTTCTTAGGTGAAATATGTAAATATATCCGTCCCCTCCATCATAAGACACAATGGAGAAAACAACACAAATGGAGAAAATAACACAAAGGATAAAAAAAAAAAAAAAAAGGTTTCAATCTGATAAGAAACAATTCGGAGCCAGCCAAATATCCTGACACTTTTTTTTCCTACTAAATGAGATGATTCCTTTCAGCTGTTCCCATCTCCACTATCAGTACTGTTTGTATTCTGTTTGCTTGGAGGTACTTCATCTACAATCTAAGTGAAAAAAGAAGCTGTAAACGAGGCCCAGCACTGACAGAGAATTCCTGGTACCTCCCAGCATGCTGCGTTAAAAGATAAACCTGTTTACCATCCAAGTTTAAACTGTAATAGGAAATGTATGTCAATTTCAAAGAGTCCTCCAAAAAGGGAAATGCTTGATGCGGCTTCTTTTATCTGAAAACTGTCAGATCTTAAAACATGTATCTCAGAACGTATAAACTTCCTAATTAATAAAACATCTATTTATTTGGTATTCATCGGGTTTACTGGCTTAGAAAGGAACACTACAGCACAGTAGTCAAAAAGCAGTTTTCTTTAGCTTGAACTATATTTTATTGCGTATTAAATAACGTGGCAATCTTTGAGCAAATTCATCGCAACTCAGTTTCCCAAAAAGTGATCCAGAGGGAAAAAAAAAATTCAAATGGCAGACTTCTGATTTTAAGGTGGCAAAATTCCAACACTTTTTTTTATTACTTGTTTTTCATTGTCAAAGCATCTTTTTCTTAACTTTACTATTTAATTTACATCCAAATTAGCATATTGTGCAATAGCGAAGGAAACAATCCGCAAAACTAAAAGGCAACCGACGGAATGGGAGAAGGTATTTCCAACATTTGTCACAGTGCTCTCTGTACTTAGAAGTCATTAAAAATAAAATCAAGGAGGGGCGCCTGGGTGGCTGAGTCGGTTAAGTGTCTGACTCTTGGTTTCGGCTCAGGTCATGATTTAGCAGTTTTGCGGGTTTGAGTCCCTCGGAGGCCTCTGCTCTGACAGCACGGAGCCTACTTGGGGTTCTTTCTCTCTCCCTCCCTCTCTCTCTCTGCCTCTCCCCAACGCATGCTGCCTCTGTCTCTCTCAAAATAAATAAACAAACTTAAAAAAATTAAACATATGTAAGATCAAGGAGAATCAGAGCAGAAATACAAACTTCAGCTTCTGTGAAACTCAGAGACACCTAACACCCACAATCATAATCCATAAAAACCAAAATGCAGAAGAGTGATAACTGACCTGGTGGGGAAAGCCCTCAGGTGCCCCGCTGGGCTGGAGATTCAGCTCAGAGAACTCTGGAATGACTCCAAAATCCCCACCCACCAGTCAGAGATTATCCCGTCAGCATTTTACATGCCTCACACCTAATCATGGAAAAGAAAAAAAAAAAGCTAAAAAAGAAAGTATCATAAGATAGTTCAGAAAAGCTCCTTACCTAAAAAGACTGGAACCAAAACAAATCAGAAGGGAAAACTTAGGGAAATTATCATAATACTGAGAGCAGAAGAAAGTGCCACCACTGCAAAAATCATAGAAATAAAAGAAAAAAAAACCTGCATTCATGATAAATGGACTGAGTGCTATAAAGAGAAACAGAGAACAAAGACCTCTTAGAAATGTAACACATAATAGCTGAACTAACAACAAAAACAAAATAATACAACGCTTACAGGATAAATTTAGGAAATCTCCAGAAAGTAACAAAGAAAACAATGGAAGAAGGGAGATAGAGAAATGGCCACGAGCAGGATCTAGAACAGGCATGATAGGAGCGATGAATGAAGACCCCCCCCCCCAAAAAAAATAGAACACAAATAAGGGATAAGATTGTCTTAAAAAAGTAATGTAAACGTATTTTCCAGCACTTAAGTCTTGAGTTTCCAGATGGAAAAGACTAATCATAAGCACAACCTCAATTAGCCCTAAAAGAAAATTAGAGCAACGAAAGGAAAAAGTAGAACACCTGTGAGTCACCTGAGATTATTCATAATTTACTGAGTCGGAATGTCTTCTAAACAACTCTCAGAGCTGCTCCCCTTTTCTCGAGTCCCACTGCCATTCCCCAATAAGGGTCCTCCTTCTTGCTGACCTAGAACATTCTGGCTGCTTTCTAATGAAGTGGCCTCCTGGAATCCACTTTCCTCAGGATGGTCTGAATAATCTAGAAGTGCAAATCCTTCCATCTCCGCACTGCCCCAGGATCCTGGATTAGTTCCTGAAGGAGAGTCTGGATGATGTGCCCAGACTTGGTGCTTTTAGCTTTCTTTCACACCCCTCCTAGAATTCCCTTTCTCTCTGCCGAGTTATACCCTCAGCTTCACTCCGCAGCAAGACTGGATTCCCAGTAGGTCCCACGTGAAATCGTTTTTTTCTTTCCTACCCAAATCCCTTGGCACAGGATCTCCCGCTCTCCCCCTGCACCAGGTCTTTTCCTAATTATCCCAGCTTCAATAACATTGTCTTCTGAGCACCTCCTCCCTGCCCAGGCTAGGTGAGGACACTGAACTTACCCCAGGTGGTTCTTACTATCTGTTCCTATGTTTATGTTTTCCAATAACCTGCCTACCCCTGAAGGAATCTCTTCATTTTCTATTAACATCTCCAGTACATAGCACCATGCAAAATACTTAGTGGTCACTCAAAAATATCCGTGGATTTAAGAAACAAACAAATGAGAGAAAGCTCATCTAATTCATATAATGGAATCAAAGCAATACAATTACCAAGTGGTGGAGAAGGGTAACTGTGCAGTCTGAAAATACTTCTGTCGTGTTCCTTCATTTCTCCGCCACAGTGTCACCACAAATACTCTTGATGTGGCTATTCCTCGGAGGGCCACACACTCCCCCACAATTAATGGGGCCCTTCCACGAGAATTCCCTGCCCTCACCTTAAACTCAACTTGACCCACCCTAAAAATAAGACCTTTGCCTTCAGATTAGCTCTTTTCTCAATACCCTTTCTGCATATCAAAATAGAAAATGTGAAAGAACTGAGGAATTTCCCCGCTTCTCATTGGTACAGTTCTTCAGTAATAAGTTCTTCATGATTTCTTAAAAGTATGTCTCAGGAAAAAATATCTATCTATCTATACATCTGTTTCTATCTCTATTATCTCTATCATCTCCACCCCTACCCTTACCCCTACCCCTACCTCTATCTCTATCTCTAGATCTATCTCAGGTTTACCCCGCTTCATGAGTCTCCCCCTAGAGCTCGTTTTCTGCAGCATCTGTTGCAAACTCCTTCACCTGTCCTGACTCTGATACTGACCTTGGAACTGACTCTGATACCAACAAATTTGCTTCACTAAGACACTGGTTTCCACTGAGCAGTTCTGATACTTAGAAGCTTGTGATGTTTGGGGCTGCATGCGTCGTTTCCTCTGTGTGACTTGAAAAGCTTTCCACAACCTTACCTCGACTGCCTTCTCTTGGTAACTTACTTTTGTCACATAACGTGAAACAGAACACTGCAAGCAACTTCACGTTGGCATTGAGCAAATGGAATTCTAACGTACCTTGTTTTTCAGATTTACTTTTGAATAAGTGTTTTCTATTTTAGATACTGAATTTCGGTTCTTCCGGGTCCTCCAAACTTATCAAAAGTTAACTGAAAAATGTTCCAGCTCTTTCCTACATTCGGCTTGAGTCTCTAGGTTTGTTCCAAGTTATTTTTTTTTTTTTAAGTCTACAGCATCTCTCTTTTCTTAAAATTATTTTGGCTTTCGGCTTTTCTTCCCAAAGTAGTAGAAATGAGCATATTCTACTGACGAAATGGAAGTTAAAACGCCTTAAAATCTTACAACTCAAGTTGTAGTTCTCTTCCTTTTAGAAACTTACTTGATTCGCATTTCGCTGATTTATTTGCGACTGATGACCTCATTTTACATCCTCCGTTGCCAGAGAATAATACCTAAATCTTTAATTAAGGAACCCTTGCAACTATAACAATAAGAGAGCAGTGGGGAAGACGGAAACATCTACAAAAGTAAAACCCGTACGGTTTCATTTTATTTTTAGAAATGTAAATGAAAGCTATTTTTTACAAAGACAGAAAAGATTATGTGATAGAAATGGAACTTACCTAACACTATAGCTGGAACATTAGTACTCAAGACTCTAATTCTGATTTTGCAAAGAGACGAATACTTAGTCTTACATTTATTTTTTTATCATCTTTGTCAAAACTTGTTCAGCAAAATTGACGATTCGAAAGGAGAGTGTGGTTGGAGATAAGCTAATAGTCAAAGTAACAATATAACTACTTTCTAGAGTTAGCTAAGTTAAGCCATGCCTAAAATCCTTCATCGAGACAGGAATACTAGCCTACTTAAGTATATATGTTCATGCATTTCCAATAAATATTAAAGAACAGATGCACCTGGATGACAATCATTGGTTTTTAACAAAACCATTCTAGAATCCCAGTGAGAAAAAGACTTGAGTTTTGTCCATTTTTTCTCTGACATTGACAACAATCTTTTACATATGTGAGATGTAAGCAAACTAGAGATTTGAAAACAACGTGAATTCCTAGGAATAATCTTTAGGTTCGAAATGAAGACAGCTACTAAACTCTGTACTCAAAAACATGAAGTGTAATCTTAATTTGGACAAGGTAAGTAGTAATATCATGTTCAGAACAGACTGGATTTCTAGTTTGGTTGAAATCTTATTAATATTAAGAGTACATTCTAGAATATTAATTATATGAAATAGTATGTTGTATATGCATATTGATAACATGCACAGAATAGCATAGAAAACAGGAAATAATGAAGCTGTTTGGGGGCCCTTAACCAGCAATTACATTAAACCACAATCTGCACACCATAAAGAGGATCTGGGATAACTGAGACAAAACAAAGGCATAAAATTTAGGTAAAATAAAGCATCAAAATATTAACGTTAGAATTTTTTTAAATCAAAACTCATAGAAATTCTTCAAGGTAGTAACAACTAACAAAAGAGTTGAATAAAGCATGAAAGGTGAAATGTGTTTCAAAAGTATGCAAAATCCAATACCACAAGTTAATAGAACTGACATAAGGAACAAGCACTGAAGATTCTAGTACTTTCTTGTTATTGTTCTTTGTAAGAGGCATGAGACATGATAAAGGGATAAGACTGTGCATAAGAATTGTGCCAGGAAAAAAGTAAAGGAAGCAAATAGCTTTTTTCCTATTAACTTTCATTTCATTTCATGAGGCAAATGTTTACATACTAAGGATTTATTTATGAACGCCAGTTTTCTGACAACATATGTGAACGACATCATTGTTGATTAACACATAATAAGCAAGCCTGTTTTTAGTTTTTCTCCCTCCTATTGTCAACTGAAAAATTCATGCTTTAAAGAAGCAAAAGTTAGAATTCATATTTGTATTTTTTTTTGCACAGAACCTGTCACTGCTTTACAAAGTTTCTGTAAGTTACTGAGTAGCTGAAAGCGTGCAAATTGCAAAAACCTGAATTTATTCTACATCGAACCACAGTCTATCACTTTTTCAAACCTAAAAAAACTCTCTGAGGAGAAAGGCATGTTTATAAAGTACAGCTGTCGAATGGAAATTCAGATTCATACAGACAAAAATGTCTACATGCTTGGGGCAGGGGATGGTAACAGGGTCTCAGGTGTACTGAGGTGGGACTAAAAAGTGGGGTCTCTCTTGAAGCACAAATTGGAAATGATTATGAACATTTTAAATGCTTACCCCCTTGGACTTAACAATTACACTACTGGTAATTTTCCCAGTTGATGTTCTTACACATGGAAGCAAAGACTGGGCACAGAGGTGCTCGTGGCTACACTGTTTACACAGGAAAAAATATGGGAACAAACCAAAGTTCACTACACAAGATTCATAAAATGATGATGGGAAGGATTTGATCTATACGTATTACAAACAGAACAGTGCCCGCTTGGTGCTGTTAAATTACACAAGCAAGCGCCTGTGTGTATAGCCGCTCCCATTTGTAGGTACATTTCTAAATGAATGTACACTTATTTCTAAGACACATTCATCTACACATGCTCCTACACAGACTCACATTTGTCTGGGAGAAAGAGATTAAGCAGCAGAGTTCAGGAGCTTAGTTTGCTAAACCACCCAAAATGGAACAGCTTAACAAGGTGCTTGATGACAGAGACAGGGTATTGATCAGTATCGACTGAGAGATGTGAAAGGCAAAGTGGCAAGGTATAAGGCAGGCAGGATCTACACAAATGGCCTCCTCAAAAAGACCAACAGGTTCAGTGTTAAAATGATGAGTCACAAGAGAATATTGAACTGACTGATGAACATTGAACAGGACGCTGCAATGGTTGGAGTTACATATTGGAAGGTCGCTCTGCCAGGAGCGTAAAGACGGGGTTCAAGGCAAGACCAACATGGGAACTGCAGTATCTCATGGAGAGGTGATGAGGGCCAGGCACCTGCAGCTAGGCTGGGAAGGACGGAATGGATAAGGAAAAAATTAAAGGGGTATACTTGATGAAAATTGGTCATTGGTTACACGGGAGGAGAAAGTGTGATATGTCATGCCTTGTTCTTAAAGGTGTATAAATAAAATAATATAGAATAGTAAATAATGAATATTGATTCGTTAAACCCTCGAAACATCTGTATAAGGTAGGTTCTAGTACAATCGTCCTCCTCGTACAGATGACGAATAGAATTGCTAGACTGAAGTAACCGGCCCAGGGGCCTGCGGTCAGTAAATGGTGGTCCCAGAATTAGCAACTAAGGTGACTTCAGGCCACTGTGTGGGCATTTCCTCCCCCCCGCCCTCCACCCTGCACTCTGCCCTCATGCTCACCTGAGGACTCTGAACTGCCCAGATGATGCCAGGATTCCAGTGTGGTTGAATGGTGAAAAGAACCACCACCAGTCTGATACTAGAGAGGGAGAAGCTGGATTGAATGGACAGACCAGGAGGCCAATTTAAAAAGTTTACATTTAAATTGTCTGTGATGCATCCAAGTTGGGACATTTAGCAGGAACTTAGAGAAGAGAACAGGGCTCTAGATATAAACTTCAAACCTCCTTGGTGAACATAAGGGACACGAAGACACGGGCACAGAAGTGGTTTGCCAGGAAAGAAAATCCCAGGACTTTTGGCTTGTTGTGTGTAATGCTACGCATATATTTGTCCAGGACGAGTCTTTTAAATATGTGCATTTGAGATAAACACTGACTGGCAGTAGGAAGCCATGGCTGTTTTAGTCCTTTATTTATTTTGAGAGAGACAGAGAGAGAGCGTGTGCACGTGCACGGGGGTGGGGCAGAGAGGGAGAGAGAGAATCCCAAGCAGGATCTGTGCTGTCAGCAGAGAGCCCATCGTGGGACTTGAATTCATGCACCGTGAGATCACGACCTGAGCCGGAGTCGAGAGCCAGACGCCCACAGACTGAGCCACGCGGGTGCCCCCATTTCAGTCCTTTAAAGTAAATCTGAAAACTTTACAGTCGAGAAGAAAAACATCCCATCAACGACCTTCCCTTTGGATTTTCCCGAGAAATTCTTACTATCCACCAAAGATACCCACTCCCCCCCCCCAAAAAAAAACCCAAACAATCAAAGAAAATTATTTATTTACCTTTTCCTGACCCACCCTCCTGCTGTCAAAGAAACCACAATATCAAATGGGCACCTTCCAGATCCTTGAGGCATTTTCCTGCTTCCCCACACTGACTTCATTTTTACTGAGAATGAAGTCAAGGGACCGAAACAGAATTCAACTATTAATCATGCAGGGTCTGAGATGGATCATAAATAATCAGCACTACCATCCAAATCTTGCAATAATCAAGACTTATTTCTATAAGCCTTTCATAACTAATAAATACATGTTTAATGTTGCAAGAATCATAATTCCTTTGAGCAAGGAACCGTGGCTTTGTGAACATTTACTAAATTCTGTGTCCTGAGCTGTGACAGGACAAGCTTACCCAAGTGGTCGCCTTCATTGGTTTCAAGTTTTCACCTTACAAGAAGTTACGTTGTGTATTCACTCAAGTGCCTTCTGGCTATGAACCTCTGTGAGCTTTTATTGATGACACGGTCTCTACAGGAAATGCTACATCTTTCAGAATATTACTTTCTGCCAATAATCATAAAAATATTTCTATGACTTCATAGGATACAGATGTTTAAAATTTGGAGGAATTTATAATATTGCACGCTGGATTTTAAGATAAAGAGCAAAAGATAAAATGGATGAAGCAAGTCTACCGGCCATTTATTCCAAAGGTTGGCACATGTTTTTATTTTTGTTGAAAATGTATTCATTTTACTTTTTCCATCAATACCAAACATTCTTTCTAATTATGGGCCTTTAAATTTGAAAAGTGGAGTTTCCGAGATAAATTAATGAGTTGAAGGGAACAGGCTGGCTAAAAGAACAGAACAAGCAATTTTATTTTTCTGAATATTGAGACAAAAATATGAGAACATTGCAAGTGATTGATAATGAGTATTAATCATTTTCCCTGTAGTTTGGGCAATTTTCACTGCTAGAAGAACATCTCGAACTGCACTGGAAACATTAAATTTGCTTTGTGAGTTGAAGAAAAAGCTACACTTAGCAAGTTTATTCCAAGTGTTTAAATGCTGATTTCAGGAATAATTAGAGAGATGACTTTCTGAGGATCAGGACATTCGCCAACTTTTTTCTCTGGAAAAGCAGTCCGTTCCATTTTCAGACCAACTCTAAATGGTGCAAAGGTTGTCCTTGTCTGGAACTGAACTCTGGTTTCCAGTAATTTCTTTTCTTTTCTTTCTTTTCTTTTCTTTTCTTTTCTTTTCTTTTCTTTTCTTTTCTTAATTTATTTTTTAGAGAGAGAGAGAGCGCGCGCACAAATGGGGGAGGGGCAGAGAGAGAGGGAGACACAGAATTGGAAGCAGGCTCCAGGCTCTGGGCTATCAGCACAGAGCCTGACTTGGGGCTCGAACCCGTGAACCTCAAGAACACGACCTGAGCTGAAGTCAGACGTGTTAACCGAGGCGCCCCTCCAGTAATTTCTGTGAGCTCTTCCTGGTCCTACGTCTGTAACAACACAGACTTTGTCCACGATTTAACATACACCATTTTGGGTGTTTCTACAGCCTTTCTGCCTGTGAATACTTTTTAAATTATGCTTCCTGCCCATTTCCCTGTTTACAGTGTGACTTCCAAAACTTAAAAACTATCTTCCTGACATATTCAATCAATTCAGGTAGAGTGAGAGTTTTGCCTTCTTTTCTCCAGCAATAGAGTCTAATACATTATTATTATTATTATTATTATTATTATTATTTATGTTTAGTAGCCATACCATCCACCCTATTGGCTTGTACTGAACACAGGGTTTTTGTTAAACCAGGTTGCCTGTCTTGTATTTGTTTATTGGTTGGCACACTTTCCACATTTGCTTCGTTATGTCAGTTGGTTGGCCGTGCCGATCCAACCAATCCTTGTAAGCCTTGTAAGCCTTGTAAGCCTTGTAAGCCATTGTTCCCTTCGGACTGGTGTTCTCCTTTAAACAACATTCTCTAGAAAAAAATAAAAAAAAAAACAAAACCAAAAAACACTTTGAGCACCTATAAGCTCACCTATGCATAATATGATCAAACCTACATACCTGTGTCTTAACCGAAAAGGCTTCAATTTGTTTAATGCCTCTTTGACAACAATAAAGATGCCCTAGAAGAGAAATAATTTGTGGCACCAGATTGAATAAGCGAAGAGTGGATTTCTGTGATGACTTCTCGTTTCTAAAGTACCACAATCACCACAAACCAATCACCCAATGTAAGACACCAATCCTGGATCCTTATTACACTACCTGTTCCCTAAATCCATTTTTCTTCCTTTTGAGTTTCAGAAAAACGTATTCCATCTGTAATTTCCTGCCAACGTCACCTAAATCGCTGGTTCCGGGATAAATACCGGGGCGGATTTTACTACCACTGACTTCTCCTTTTCTTTATTACGTTTTTTAACATTTATTTATTTTTGAAAGACAGAGAGACACAGAGCATGAGCAGGGGAGGGGCTAGAGAGAGAACGGGAGACACAGAATCTGACTCAGGCTCCCGGCTCTGAGCTGCCAGCACAGAGCCTGATGCGGGGCTTGAACCCACACACCATGAGATCATGGCCTGAGCTGAAGTCGGACTGAGCCACCCCGGCGCCCCTGACTTCTCTTGCTCTTTTCAACTAACATTACAATTAGAGCCGGTTCTCTGGTTTCAGGGTACTCCCCTTTTCATGGAGAAATCTGTACCATGTCCTCACTACACCAAGACGAGAAGTGGGCAACGAAGACCCGTTTAGGCGACTGCTGGCCGTGGACCCTCAGGATCCAAACCTGCAGTGCCAGGGCTCAGCTCTGTCTCCCCCCAAGACAGCAGATGCCTCCCTCGCCCCCTCCACCGTGCCACATGGCTTCTGATTAGCTGGAGACAGTCCAATCAAAGAATACTATATCCATAACCCCCAGGGTCTACTGCACAGCTTTAAAAGCTCCACTCTGATTTTAGGACACTTAAACCATCTTGCTTCACTTGGGCTTGAATCTTCAGGTCCTTATTTTAGGATTTTTCAGAAAATCCATCCTGCTTCCATATTTCCAGTCATACACAGCTCTGTTCCTCTTTTGGGGAGTTCGAGGAAAGGTCATATTACCAGCCTCTGAGTTGAGTGCCTGCTTTTGCCTTTCCGATTATTTGTCTACTTCATCCTTGGAGAGATTTTTTTTTTTTTTAAATGCAAGTTTAACTATTGCTTCCTCTGCTTAAGAATTTACCAATGGCTCCTAATTATTCATTTCTCCCCACATCAGATTATAGGAGATGGCTATTGGCTCTTCCCTGCCCTGAGCCTGCTGGTGTCCATGATAGGACGGCAGCAAATGTTTGCAGAATAAAATAAACCCAAAATAACTGAATTATGAACACATACCCATTATATTTTGCTTTGGTCCTTTTTTGATCCTTACTTCCCCCCTACATTTTTGTTTTAAATTTGAACTTATCAGAGAGATTGTTAGGATGTATCTGTGCTTTATTTCCTGTCATTTTTTTCCCCACCCGTAGGAAAGACACAAGTGACTTTAGAAAGGCTACATTTTTATGATTGCCACAACACTTTGGCAAATATTTTCCAGCACATCCTATTATTTTTATAATTCATAGTATCTTATGTTTTTCATCAAACAATTTATTTCAAAATGTCTATCATTTTAAAACATTTTGCTTTTTATCCTTGAAAAACTTTAAACCCATTCTAAACTTTTCCTCCCTCTGGGTTTAGTGTGCTTACCAAAACCTACCAGGGGCAATTTCAAATTTGCATAACTGAGGTCTCTCTTAAAGTGCTTGACCTTGTAGTTTAATTTTCTGGCTAGCAGATTAAAGTGCTACATTTCTATAACAAACCAACAACAACTCTGTTTTAAACAGTATCAGGGCATCTCTGCAGATTCAGAGACAAATTTCTGGAAAATCCCTAAATTCCAAGAAAGTATAAGCCAGATAACAACCTGGCATAAAGACTTAACTGTTAATCAGTCTTCCATTTTCTCACCACACATATACATTAACTCATGGTATGTTGTGTATGAGTTTGGGGGGTGTGTGTGTATGTGTGTGTGTGTAAAAGATGTACACGTGGTCTCATGAAGCAGTGGCCAGATTTTCCTGAGATCATTCTCACTTTTCAACAGTTTACATTACCTCTAAAGAAATCATTATTCATTGCAGTGCATTAAAACAAAATATATTGATACAGGACAGTTATGCCAAAATATCTCCTGTCAATAACTCAAGGTACAGTCTTCAATCCCTCATAGACCGTTTCTACACTATGATATTAACAAAACCTGGAGGAATCAAGTTGCTTACTTTAATCATCTTAAGGGATTTATGTCTATTGACACAAAATGGGTTTGCTGAAAGGGTTAAATCAATCGTAAAGAGGACTAAGGCAATCCACTCTATCCTTCCCAAGATAGTCTGTTCAATCAAATGCTGAAATTGTCAGTGGCTTCTTTAAAAATGTGGAAGTGCTCTATTAACATACGATTTTTATTTTTCACATTCTGAAATTATTCATGACACTTAGCAAGTACCATATAATTTGAAAAGCATAGTGTGCATATTATACTATAAAACGGGATAATGTAATGCAATATAAAGAAATAAAAATCAAATATACAAATAACATAATGTAACCTAATGACTTGATTATAGAATCCATCTCTTTAAAAAAAATTTTTTTTTAATGTTTATGTTTGAGAGACAGAGACAGAGTGTGAGCAGGGGAGGGGCAGAAAGAGAGGGAGACACAGACTCCGAAGCAGGCTCCAGGCTCTGATCTATCAGCACGACACGGGCTTGAACCCACAAGCTGTGAGATCATGACCTCAGCCGAAGTTGGCCGCCCAACCAACTGCCACCCAGGTGCCCCTTTCACATCTATTTCTTAACTAATCTTCCAGACAATTCTGTGAGGCATATTTTATGGTCCTGGTTTAACCAAGAAAAAGAATAATGAACCAAAATCTCCTGGTTAGTTTCAGAGCTGAGAGGTGAAAACAAGTCAATTTCTCTCCTTTGACTTCTAACATTTTATTCTACAGTAACTGCTAGTTTTTAAGAAAATATCTTTGTTTCTCATCAAATCACTTAACCAGCATGAAGTCATCACAAAAGGAGAATATGCAAATTTTAAACAATTTTTTAAAAATTTGTGGTCGTAGAAAAAAATGCTGAAGGTTGAAAAACTAGGAAGCAGGAAGCAAGAGGTTGAAATTTGAGCCTTATTTAAGTAATGCATCATCTGGCAAAATTAGCGTAAATCATTTCTTAGAGGCACGCCTAAAGAGAGGTTTAATATAGGTTAGCCCCTTACCCCACAAAACCACTTTCTTCCCTTGTTCTTTGGATAACCCAGATTGTCCAAGCAGGGCTGACCCAAGCAGGCATTCCTGGACTGCAAGAATATTGCCAACCATTAGGCAGCAGAACTTTTATTATTAACGTTGTCTGGTGCAAGGCACCGTGTTCGGTGATTTATATGCATTATTTCAATTGATTCTTAGAACAACTCTCTATGCTGCCTATTTTACAAAAATAAAAACTGAGACTTGGTTAAGTAACTTAGCCCGTTCCTGGCTAGTAAAGCAGTCTGGATTTGAACTCGGATTCTTTGTCTCAGACCATACACTAAGGATTGAATCGTGGGCATTGCAATGATTTCCGGATTACAAGGCGTGTTGACGATTTGTGGATCAGCTATAGAATACCGCAAGCAGTGTCAGACCCTGCAGGAACAGGAGAGAGGGAGCTAGCAAGCTCTTCAGCATGGAGCCCCCTCCCAGCTAGAGCCCCCATCAGGTGTGGCCTTGGAGGATTCATGGTGTGGCCTTGGAGGATTCCCGCACAGCATCCAACCAAGGTGTTGCAAGCTCCAGAAATAGTCTGCATTGACCCACCAAAGAGGGTCAGGCCAGAGAGCTGGGGTTTGACTGAGCTTGAAGCATGGAAGGTATAAATAATTAGCTGTTTTTCGAGAGAAATTTGATTCCCCTTGGTAGTCTACCTGATAACAAAGGTGCAGGAAAGGAGATTTACAGCCCATGCCTGTCTCTAAATACCAGAAGCTGCAAAAACTATCAAATGGGGTACCCATCGACTGTCTCAGGTTCACTGGCCATGTCTCTGCTGGCCACTCACCACCCCCCGCATACCTTACGATGCTGACTTCTAGGAGGTGAGGTCTGAGATGCCGCCTCTGTTCAACCTGAAGCTCTGTCCAGCTATCCCCATCTTGAGAAATATCATTTTGTGAAGCAAATGCAGTATGAATGAGACTGCCATGTCCAAACTCTTCTGGAATGGGTAATATTCTAAGAGGTTGTCACTCACATATTTTAAGACATTCTTTCCTATTATCAGGCTTTCTGTGTAATTACCACTTAATCAAATGTCACTGGGTGTCCTAGATATGGTAATATATCAAGCTTGTGAATAATTTCAGGTTGATGAAACAGGATGATGGCAATATTTCTAAAACTTTCACTGACCTGAACCATCAGACCTCCAACACACCTCACTGGGGGTGACCATTTCACTTTCTCTTCTTTTTACGTGTTTGGGGTTGCAGTACCAGTATTCAAATGGCTAAGGCTTCCTTCTTAAGTACTTGGCAACTGGTCCCAAGAGCCATCAGATATGGAGGGTGTGGTTATTAATTTTATGTGACAGGTGACTGTACAGGTTACTGGGCACACACTTATGTCCCTGTTGATCCCTCTTGATAGTGTGGCTCCCTCCATCCAGTGCCAGGTCACCCATTAGAGCTTAGCCCAATGTGACCTCCTCTCCTAAAACCCATCTCCCTCCAACCCCCCTTCCCCTCTAACATGCACACACACACACACACGCACACACATATACACATACACACACTGCACATATGCACACACATACAGGCATGCACACACATATACACATACAAACAATGCACATATGCACACACATGCACATGTGTACAGACATGCAGAGATGCACACACATACACATGCACACAAGCACACACATGCACACACAATGCACATATGCACCCACACAGGCACACACAGACACAGTGCACAGAAGCAACACAAACACACACATACACATGCACACACAATGAACATATGCACACACACATACACACATGCACACACATTTGGGCTCAGCTCTCACTGCTCTATTTTCTTGTAATTTTCCTCCCTAGACACGTTACACTCTCCCTCCAGTGCTTGGATGCTTTTGGTGCTTAAAACAAACTTTACTTGAAGTTTGTTCAAATTGGTTTTTTATAATTGTCTAATTTAGATCGAGCTAACCTCAAGAGTCCCACCTGATATCAGAAGCCCTCACATAGTGCATTTCCCTCTGTCAATTAGTTATAAAAGTTAATAGAATGGCTTGGACACAACCTTTGGTTTCTCTGCTCTCTTCTTGTCTTCTCTGTATCTATCTCATAGATACACTAGTGTTTGGAGGAACAAAATACATCTCTAAATGAACAGCATAATGCCTCATAAATATTTTGCCCATGTTCTAGGGACACAATTTTCTCATCTCATTTCTTTTAAAGGAAGAAATAGAGGGATAAACTTGCAATCCAAAGGCTAAGCCCCTATAGTCACAGGAGGAAATCAATGAACCAACACGCGTGGGTTCTGGGCTCATGCACACTGGTTGTCTAAACCACCAGAAAGGTGCCTCTTTTGCAGCATCTCTAACAAACACAATTCCAGTGAAGATCAAAAAGACTTCTAGGGCAAACACTCTAAGCTAATATGTCTACAAAGATATCATTAACTAGGTTTTAAATTAGAGACGTGATTTGGGGAGGTTTCACCAGCATGACATGGTAACATTTATAAATGAGGCACAGCTTTTCAGCAGAGCTACATTATCAGGATCAGGAGACACTTATACTCAAGAGCATGTTGCCTTCAAATATTGTTTTAAACATAAAGGATGTTGGGCACTGAAAATAAGCCTAGTGGAATTTTTAGAAGAGTACAATATAAGAATAAAATCTCAGGAGACATTAAAGTTTGCTTCGATACAAGAGACTGAATTGCCAATGCAAGTGAGGCTGAAACATTTTCTGGAAAGCCATGTAGCCATCTGACAATCAAGTGGCATGAAGAGGAACATTTTTCCTTAGGAAATGCAACGTGATATTGAGTATCCAGGAAGCACAATGTGCTGTCCTAGGTAACTGTATTTCAACAAACCTCGTTCGCATCTATTTAGTGGCTACTCTCCTAAGAAAATCTGGCTTGACTCCAATTTACTTTTTGAGAGAAAGAATGGTCCCCACAGGGTTTATTGCCTAACCTCCCCTTTTGAAATTTTAGATCAGTCCTTTCTTTCCCTCTTTCATTTCGGGTCTAGTCACGGACTGAATGTGTCTCCTCAAAATCCATATGTGGAGGCCCTCACCCCTGTGCGATGGTGTTAGGAAATGGGGCCGTGGGGAGGTGATTAG
Source organism: Prionailurus viverrinus (assembly GCF_022837055.1). Classification (NCBI taxonomy): domain Eukaryota; kingdom Metazoa; phylum Chordata; class Mammalia; order Carnivora; family Felidae; genus Prionailurus; species Prionailurus viverrinus. The sequence goes on from NC_062561.1 coordinate 78,071,216, forward strand.
GGTTGGATGGGGTCATGAGGGTGGGGGCTTCATGAATGCAATTAATCCTTTTATAAGAAGAGACAAGGGGGCACCTGGGTGGCCCAGTTGGTTAAGTGTCCAACTTTGGCTCAGGTCATGATCTCACGGCTTGTGAGTTTGAGCCCCGCGTCGGGCTCTCTGGGGTCAGCATGGAGCGTGTTTCTGTTCTTTTGTTCCCCTCTTTCTGCCCCCCCCCTTTCTCTAAAAGATAAACCTTGGAAGAAATTAAAGAATAAAAAAGACACCAGGTTTCTCGTTTCCTCTTTCTCTTTCCCTGCCATGTGAGGGCACAGGGAAAAGGCAGCCATCTGTAAAGCTGCCTGGGATCTAACCATGTGGCACCAGATCTGGGCCTCCAGCCTCCAGAGCTGTGAGAAATGTGCGTTGGTTAAGCCCCCCAAGCTGTGGTATTTTATTCCAGCAGCCTGAGATGAGTAAGGCAAGGTTCTTAGACTCGTGAAGTGAAGTTTGGGAATGAGACATTTGCTTTTTGTTTATGAGGCATCTTTGGTTCTGGAGAACTCAGGAGAAGAAGCTCCATGGGGAGCATCCGGATGTTGCTGCCCAACACGGCCTCCAGACTCTGGCTCCCCGTGGGAAGAGCGAAGGGAGCTTGAAGGCAGCTGCATTGATTAGCTAGACTGACCCAAATCACAGGCAGTCATTTCCAGGCAGTGCCCTTGTCAAAACTCCAGTACATCTGACTGGAATATGCATTAGGGTAGCAACCCAGGGGATTTTTAACCCTCAGGAGTTAAGAGGAGCTCATCTGGTGATGCCGGCTCTGACAATGAGGAAGTTGAGACTTTGTTTACTTGAGGTCAAAAGGGAAAAGACGTTGACAAATATATGGATACATATATTTGTATGCATATACGCATATCCCTGATATGCATATATGTCATGATGATGGCTGATAATTAGTATGTATAATATCAACATAACAATATTCCAATTTTTATCTACATCCTTGACATTATGATAAAATAGATGAAACTGTAGAGAATAAAGCCTTCATCTCATTAATTCCCCTTTGATTCTTGATAAATCCCCTTTGATTATTTGGGGTGAAACATACATCGAGGTAGTGATGAGAGGAAATGTTTATATGTATATAACTCCAAATGGGAAAGCATAAAATAAAAGGCATGGAATATTCTGGCATTTAAGTATATTGTGTTTCTACCCTCTTCTCTCCACTGATCCAGAATTATTGCATGAGGTTTTTTCATAGACGCGAACCCTGTGCAATTTTTCAAGCCGTGGGGCTGTGTCTCCATGGTTACACAAGGATACTGGAATAAATGTGCTTCCAGCAATAATTGTTTCATATTTGTGTACAAACAGCTGAACTGGGTCTTTCAATTTCAAATGTGACAAGTCTAAATTCAAATTCTGTCATGAGGAACATCACAGAATGCCCCAAACAAGAATAAAAATAAAGATTCCTGCTAACGAAATTCTTCCAAATTCATGAAAATGTTTTTATCAACCACATCCTTTCTGTCTCTACAACTATCTTTTCTCTGATTACATAGTGCATCTTTTTCACGGCTATGGCCGGTGTCATGAGATACAGAAATGTGAGGTGGTCCCAAACTTACATAAAATATGTAATAATTGCAATGACAGACAATACGACGACAAGGGAACTAGATAAGAAAAGAAAATATAGGTAGTCTCAAATATTCACTTTTCCTAAAGTGTTTAAGTGATCAAGTTTACCTAACCGTGGTAACGCCCATCTAGAAACTTCAGTCTTATAATACCGAACACTCAAGAATGTCTACGTATTGATTTTATTTTTGTTATCATTTGGAGGAATTTCAAACCTAACTTCTTTTTCTGATACCCTACTGAGAGTAATATGATATTTTGAAGACTGCAGAACAATTGTTCAGTTGTTTGTGAAACTCACAAGCAACTTGTTCATAAATAATAAAATGATATAAATATAAATATATAAATACGGTGTGACGAATATTTGCCATGGGCGCATTATCATATTTTCCCCCAGATGACATGACTCAGAGAGGAAACTCTATCTCAACACCTCAATTCACAATTAGAGTTACTGAGCCCCAGAAAAACCAAGTATCTTGCAGAGGTTTATATAGTGAACTAGTCAGTACAAAATCCTGTTCTCCTGATGGTTATCCCGGGCTCTTTCTCTAAACTTAAATAGTTATTCATTAGAACATGAAGCATTGTTTTTGATAACAGATACAATATTCTTTCAACTAATTATTAGAGGAAATTATTATGCACATTTTAAAGATTTGTAAAGGGACAGACATTTAGAAAAGAAAACCCAAATGCTCATGAATGTTTTCTTAAAGTGTTTCCATATCAGATATCCTTAAATATTAACTCTTAGGGAGGCAGAACATGTGCTTCAAAGGACATCAAAATAGTCCATAGAAAAACAAAGGCAAAACTTGCTAAGTATCCTATTTCTACTTGTAAAATATTTTCTTTCGAAAGAAAATTGCCAGTAAGTTTAAGTTAAATATCAAAAAAGAGCAATTTTTAGATACCGATATTAATGGTTAGTTCCTGGAACCATCCCTTTGCAACTAACCATACTGTGTACCTAAAACAATCCACTTTTGAATACATAGATTTTGTTAAAAGAGCAATAAACAGCCTATTTTCAAAACCATTCATCTATTGGTTCAGTAACAAGTCTGGAAAGAGCTTTCCCACCCCATACAGATTGCCCAGTTTGCAGAAGAGACAAAAACACTTACATTTAACCACAGTGCCTCCTGGCATACAGATAGAGAATTTAAACATGGAAGGGGGTTAAATCAAAACTGTTTAAACAGCGAAAAAAATTCTGCAGAGAAGCAGTAGGAGTGGAGAAACATAACCAGAGGGTATCTTTTTCACCTACTGTGACAGATGGCCTACCTCAGGGCTACACGGAGCATCAAAACTTTTTCATCACCAGAAGTGCGGCTCCAGATTGCCAGCATATAGATAGGAACTCTTCCACTCGTGGTCGCACTGAAGAACCACCGCTAAGATGTCAGCACGTTTCGGCAGAAACCCCCGCTGAAACTGAAATCCTATCAGTATTCAAAAATGATCTTAAAACCATAAAAGGTTAAAGCAATTCTATACCTAATAACGGTTTTAAATAAATTGAGAAAAAATTACAGCAGTTTCGTTACTCGTGGTAAGTATGCCAAGGTGCTATGAACACTAAGTCAGCAAATGCTGGAGCACTGTTCCCATGGGACACCTAGGTTTGGGTTCCTGAGAGCTTCCGGTACAACATTTTCTCAGACAGTCAGTACCTCGCCTTGTTTCTGTGTGTCTCTGTTTAAGGAGAGCCTATTTCATAGATGATGTTGATTCGGTTAATACTGATCTCACAACCAACAGCTCTATAAGTTGTGTCAGAATGCAGCTCATCTAACAGATGTATTTTCTTTAAATATTTTTAATGTTTATTTATTTTTGAGAGAGAGAGAAGGAGACACAGAATCCGAAACAGACTCCGGGCTCTGAGCTGTCAGCACAGAGCTAGATGTGGGGCTGGAACTCACAGACCGAGAGATCATGACCTGAGCCGGAGTCGGATGCTTAACCCACTGAGCTACCCCAGGTGCCCTCTGATGTATTTTCTCTGTAAAACATAACAGCACTTCAGCACTACTCTCAGGGGCCATTTTAAATGATAGAATCACCAACAAAAAACATTGAAAAGAACCCAGAAAACATGGCACTAAACAGACCACGAAAACAGAACTTGTTTACAGTATTAGAGCTAAAGCGAAAGGCAGAGTGTTGCCTTGTGTGACCTTAGCTGGGGATGAGCCCATCAGACAAGACAAACTTTTCCCTGCTCTGAGCATGTCCCCAAATAACCATGAAGGCACCTGAGTCTTGATTTGGGAATTACAGATAAATTTTAGTGAGTGGGTGAATTCCCAGATACATAATCAATGAACAATTAAGATCGATGAAACCTGAAAAGAGCACATCAAATATTCCAATACTTGAGATATTCTAAAAGGTCTGCTCCATAAAATGCTTCCTCCTATATAGGGTGCTAAAAAGCAGTGCTAAGGAAAGTCACAATGGGGGTGGGGGTGATCGGCTGTCCTCCCTTCCTTTCCTGAGAGGACAGTAAATGCTTCCAATCTGTAGGAGGGATTGCTTCTGTTGGGTGTTTTGGGCTATATTTCCCCTGCTATTCATGAACCTATTTTGATTTGCAAGTTTCAGAATTCCTCACTGATGAATAATTCAGGGAAAAGGATGTATCTTTATTTTTGTATATTTATTTTCTTTTGAGTTTCCCTTAAATAAAGGGAATGTATTCCATTCATTCATGTCACTGTTTCATTCATGAAGTTATGTTTAGGAGTTAAGATATGCCTCAGCAAATTTTAAAAATCCTCATTGTGAAGGAAACGGAACATTAATTAAATATTCTTGTTATATTTTAATTAATGTGACGGCAGATCGAATTCAAGGAAATCAATTTTCAACAAACCTTTAGGTAACATAGCATGAATATTCTAAGATTTGCATACAGAGATGTCATTATTATCTGGGAGATATTCTCAAGACAGAAACCCCAGAATACGTGTATTTTGAAAAATGCTTCATCGGTAAATGTGATCATATGATTTGATCATGTAGTTAAGAACATGTGGCCCACAGCACCAGCAACCAAGGCTCAACTTCCCAACTGGACCCTCACTTTTCTATTCAGAACCTTCTCCAATGCCTCCTTCATAAGCATCCTGCCAAATGAGCTCTGATTCTCTAGAATGTTCCTTTACATCACCCTTGATTTACACATTTTTCCAGAAGGCTCTGTCACTCCCTTGGTGAAAGACTTTGAGAGGTTACCAGAGGCAAGATTGTGCTTCTAACCTTGAAAAATGAAAGCAGGAGAAAATGATTCAATTCTTTCAATTCTTACCAGAAACAGAGCCTAAATTTACCTTCAGGGCTATGTGTGTTTTTTGTTTTTGTTTTTGTTTAACTTCTTGAATGGCTCTTTACACAGATTGAAAGCCATCACCTCCTTCTATTTGGTGGTGGTGGGGGGGTAATGAATGATGAACACAGGGCCGAGGAACAAAATGCTGGACATGTTTACTAAATTGCTGAGTCTGTCAATTTCGTGGTGTTTTGCTGGCTGGAATGAAGAGCAATCTTCCTAGCCTCAGGCAGAATTTGTGATGGAAGGCTCACATTCCTGCTTATTATTGGTGGTGGTGTTTTTGTGGTTTGGGTTTTGAGATGTTGAGCGTTGCTGTCAGAGGTGAGGAACTGGTGATATCCGAAGGGCTCACTTTCCAGAGTCCTGGTAAACCTCCCCAGAGGCAAAGACAGCACTAAGTCTGGGGACACTGATTTGGAGAGAATGCTACTCTGCCCAAGTCTGCTCCAAAGCCATTATCATTGTGCACACACACACACACACACACACAGAGGGAACTAGAAAGACTGTCTTCTGCTAAGGAGAGAGAATTAAGATGGGACTAAGTAACTGATATCCATAATCCCATTTTAAATCTCCCGGAAGTTAAAACTAGGGGCGTGGCTATATGAGAACGTTAAAGACTGTATTAAATGACACTTGATGACTTCCATTGGGCATTGTCACCAAAACAGTAGTCCCTGGATCGCCTGTATTATATGTGCTACAAATAAAACTCATAAAGCAATTTGAAGCTATAACCAATCTTCATCAGTCTTCAAAAAGTCTAGAGGAAGCACATAGGGGACCTCCTATCAAACCCCACAGAGCAATGACCTTTTCCTTACTTTCATCTACAATTGACCGTCTCCTTTTAATTTTCCACCACTTAAAAAATTTAAAATCCCAACCGTGAGGCATGTTTGTGACTTCTTCCTGGCTATCTCAAAGTCTGTAGCCCTTTACAAATACGTTTGATAGCATTTCTTTTCATCTTAAGCAAGCTCTACTCAGTTTCTTATCCTTCCAACCAACTGTAATGTACTTGTGTTTAACTTCATTAATAAAGACATAACTTCCAAATTTTCACTAGTTCCTTTTATTTTATTTTATTTTTGAGAGAGACAGAGTGTGAGTGGGGGAGGGGCAGAGAGGGAAGGAGACAGAATCCGAAGCAGGGTCCAGGCTCTGAGATGTCAGCGCAGAGCCTGACACAGGGCTCGAACTCACGGAATGTGAGATCATGACCTGAGCTGAAGTCGGACACCCAACCTACCGAGCCACCCAGGTGCCCCTCCTTTTTTTTTTTTTTTTAGTTTCATAAATTGGCTCCTTCCAAATATTGACTAATACATTTTCATAGTTGTAAAAATGCATCTTTCAAAATTAAACTGGTGAGTGAGTATGGCAGGGCACTGTAACGGTGAAGAGAAGGATGAGGATGGGAAACAGATTTTTTTTTGATAGTCTTCCTTTGTCTTGCCAAATTCGTATCTTTTTGGTATTTAAAATCTGCTAATAAATTCATGAGGTGTAAAATCGTATTCCAGAACTTCCACAGCGGGAATATTAAAATAATTGAATACAGAGAACAAGCTGAGGGGTGCTGGAGGGGAGGTGGGTTGAGAGGATGGGCTAAATGGGGGATGGGCATTGAGGAGGGCACTTGCTGGGACGAGCACAGGGTGTCACGAGTAAGTGATGAATCACTCACTGGGTTGTACTTCTGAAGCCAAGACTACGCTGTAGGTTAACTAGTTTGACTTTAAATGAATTCTGTGTGCATTTAATGTAATGGTTGCTACCAGTGTAATGGCCACCGAGGTTGTGAAGTCATTGATTGGTTGAAAGCACACAGCGGGGTGTAACGCCATCGCTGTTTTAAACTTGTCAGAAGAAGGGTTAGGGGAGTCACACACTATCAGCCTACTAGGCTTATCTCCCTCCTGTGTATTAAGGTCCTCGAACCTTAATTTCATGTAGCACAAAACTTGGAGTAAAGCCCGTTATCAGTAGAAGTAGTTTTTTTTTATTACTATGAAATTACTCTGAAAATTATTTGTTATAGAACAGATGTACATTTTGTTTTCCAATTGCCTGATTCGAGCAAGACTTCTGAATGGAAAAACAAATTAATTTATGATTGAGCTTGGTTTGAATTGTCTCCAAGTCATTTTGTTTCTCCTTACTTTATTTTACAGTGACAAGGAGATCAAGACAGAAAAGTAAGAACACTTTTGGAGTGACCGTTTCTAATCGATATTAATTAATATTGCGTAATGATCAATCAAGAAGAAAAAAGAAACCAGTATTGTTGTTCTTTTTTCCCAAATATTAGTCTGTCCTGAAAATACAATATTTCCTGCTGTGAACTATGAAAACATGTTAGAAGAACAGGGCTTAATCGGGGCATAACACCTATTATGGTGTGGCCCAGACTTTGGAAAATTCATTTGTCCTGTTCCATAAGCAAGCTTAGGATGAGTCTTTTAAAATGTCAGGTGTCAAAGTACCTACCTCAGACCACAATGCAGTATCACAATTAATGATTCTACTATTTCTTTTAACTTAATAATAGGGCAATTACTTTGCAGCAGAACAAAATCTGTGTAAATAGTTTGAAGACTAAAACCCAGTGGCCATATCTGCATCATTTTCAAATGTCACCTCTTCCCTTTTCATTTATTGTGTATCTCTGAATTCTTGAGGGAGTTGAGGTGTCATTTGGGCCTTCTCACTTAATTGCTGAAGTTTGTTGATGTGTATGTAATATATTTCCCCGAGTGCAATTAATACTGATGAAGAGTGGAGAGGGAGTCCTCACCTTTGCCTATTGCTGGATATGCCTTCCCTCAATTGTCTTGTCTGTTCTCTCCCTTGATCTCATGAAGCCCTTTGAGGCCATTGTTATGGCCGTTTCCTCGGTGAAAAAGTCAGGAGCTCAGAGCTAAAAGACTTGCACAGAGAAAAGAGTTAAGAAAGGCATCCAGGGATTGAGATCATTGATGCGTCACAGCGCGGCACAAAGGCTGGGATCAGAGGGACTGAATATCCATCCTGACTCTAGTGCTTAATGGTTTGATTTTGAACGAGTTGCTTAATTTCTCTAAATCTCAACTGTCTTATCTGTGCAGTGAAATAATAAAAGTGTCTTAGCAGATTGCTGAGAAAATTAAAAACAGATATATGTATCTGCCACCCTGTCATACACATAACTACTTTAAAAATTTGCTGCAGATATGGTTATGCTGGGACAATCCAACTTTCAACACTGCTTGGAAACCTATAATATGTATAGAATGACGTATTTCACCCATTATAAGATGCGTGTATTTTCTCATTTTAATATCTCTGAGATGGGGATGTTTCTTAGATAAAACGACCTCTTAAACTCTATGAAATCCATATAATCTATGTCTACTTAATATAATAATGAGGGTTGCCTGGATGGCTCAGTGGGTTAAGCATCAGACTCTTGATTTCGGCTCAGATCATGATCTCATAAACCATGAGATTGAGGACCACATCGGGCTGTGTGCTGACAGTGCGGAGCCTGCTTGGGATTCTCTCTCTCCCTTTTTCTCTGCCCCACCTCCATTTGTGCCCTCTCTCAAATAAACATTAAAATATATATATATATATATATAATATTACATTATCATAATTATATAACAAATAATCTTTGCTCAAGTTGAGTTTTTACTATGTGCCAAGCACTAAATTCTTTGCATGGGTTATTTGGACTAATTCTTATAACAGTCCCAATGGGGCAGAATCCCTTATATAAAAAAGACTAAGGACATTTTATGTGGTTAGTATTTAGGGAGGGAGCTGGAGTAGGAGAGGGTCACATTTGGACAGGAAGTAGAACTAGGTTGCCAAGCGGCAGCTGCGTGACCTTAAGAAGGTGTTGAGCCTTCAATCTTTCTCACTCGTGAAAGAACACAAAGAAGGTCATATTCTTGGCAGTTACGATGTGACATCTGGAGCTAGGCTGCGTGCCTTTGATCACTTTGTTGCTTACTATATATATGACTTTAGCTATTGACCTAACCTCTCAAGACTTGATTTTCCCATTTGTAAAATGCAGCTAATAACTGAATAGCACATCGTGGATATGTTGTAAGGATTCAGTCAGTTCATATTGGCAAAGCTTCAAGGAAAGGGACTGTCATCACGAAGCACTAGTTAAGAGTAGCTACTACTATTATTATTTAATACAGATCTGAGATTTAAAGGAGAGCTTGTTTAGAAATAGCTACTGCTATGCAATGTCAGCCTTTTAGCCCCTGTTATTCTTGAAGCTGTATGTATAAAACAGACTAACAAATGGAGTCATATCCTAAACTCGCAAGGCATCCACAAGTATCCATAATTTAAAATTTTATAGGGGTGGCTGGGTGGCTCAGTCGGTTAAGCGTCCAACTTCAGCTCAGGTAATGATCTCTTGGTTTGTGAGTTCCAGTCCCACATCGGGCTCTCTGCTGTCAGCGCAAAGCCGCTTTATCCTCTGTGCCCCTCTCTCTCTGCCCCTCCCCTGTTCTCACGTGCGCTCACTCTCTCTCAAAAATAAGTGAACATTAAAAAAAATAAAATTTTAAAATTAGTTTCACATTTAAAAAATCTTATTATTTTTTGTTGTTGTTGGCTTGAAGATGTATGTATTAGGTTTATTTAAAATGCAGTAAATTTCGGGGCGCCTGGGTGGTGCAGTCGGTTAAGCGTCCGACTTCAGCCAGGTCACGATCTCACAGTCCGTGAGGTCGAGCCCCGCGTCGGGCTCTGGGCTGATGGCTCAGAGCCTGGAGCCTGTTTCTGATTCTGTGTCTCCCTCTCTCTCTGCCCCTCCCCCATTCATGCTCTGTCTCTCTCTGTCCCAAAAATAAATAAACGTTGAAAAAAAAATTAAAAAAAAATAAAATGCAGTAAATTTCTACTTGGGGTATAGCAGGAAGGCAAAAATGTTAGGTTATCAGATAATCATGTCCTTTGATAGTACTTTTCAAGTTTAAATGAGGATACAAGTCACCTGGAGAGTTTGTTGAAATAGAGACTCTTGCTCTCACCCCATTCTGATTTAGTAGGTCTGACATACTGGGTCCTAGAAATCTGCATTTTTAACAAGTCCTTGGTGATATTGATGCTGTTGGTACATGGATCCCTCTTTGCGAAGCAATGGGCGGGGACTCCCCAAAAATGTGTATAAAAATCACACACCCCAAACAAAGGCATATGTTATTTCTCCAGTGATATCATAGAGTTGCACACATAAACTTGGGGGAACTAGGGATTGAATGGCATGGGACGAGCCAAGTCACTTATTTTCTCAAAACGAGAAATTCCATACTTCACTTGCAATGGCAAGCAATGGCAGAACATTCCCCAGTTAAGGTAAACGTTAATTTTACAGAATAATTCATTACTTTCTCCATCTCTAACCAGATTTGCACACTAGTCACAACATGGTATGCTTTTGTCCTTTATGAGTAACAGAATCAGTAGAAGTGCTGTTGTGTGGGTCTGGTTTGCTAAGCACGCACACACAAGTATACAGGTGTATGAATATGTGCACATTTCATAATTGTGGCCCACTGAGTTTTCTCTTAAGAAAAACACTTTTCTTTTCAACCCTTCCATTGTATTTCCTATTCTTGGGCACTCCTACCCACCTTTTGAGTCTAGACAACAATGAAACACAGTTCTCAATTTACCATGTGAAATTGCTGAGAGGAAAGTCACTCCTGCCTCACGTATTTCAAGGACCTCGCTCTGTGAGCGAGTCCATACCTGTCTTCAGGTATGGCCACTACCACGCCCACCCTGGCACTCCCTCTTTCATTTGTGTCTTGTCATATGCATTCTTTGAATGCTTCCTGCATATTCTTTCTTTCCTCTTTATTTCATGAAGATAGGAACTAAAGTGACAAAGGGAGAATGCATTTGAGGGAAGAGAGGAATTACCACCTCTTTCACCACCAGCAGAATGCATTATGCTTGACAGGTGCCCAGGGGCCACGAGGATGCACCCAGCTCACGTGTCTCCTTTCCATTTCCACTCTGGCCATTGGAAGTCTACGTTTCGTCCATCTTCAGTTTCGGTGTTGTAACATTTTCTTTACCTTCCTGGTTTATTTCCTCATAAATTCAATTTTAATAAAGTGATTTATTTGACACAAATAGTCTCTGCCTCGTGGCAGACGGCACGGGGCTTGGGCAAGTCAATGACAGCTCTGCAGCCCAGGGAAAGAACTTTGGTGACAGGTTTTGGCTCTGCAGAACACTGGTTGATTTACGGAACGAAAGTTAGTTGGAAACATTTAGGAAAAGTTCTGTTACTGCCCAATTTTTCTTTCTCCTAATATCTTTTTTCCCGGAACACCCACACAGATCCTCTTTTTCTGCCAACGTGCTGGAGAATGGCAGTGATTTCCAACAGACATTTGGTGCTAAGGACAGGGAGGCCTAGACTATCTCGATGACAAAAACAAGGAATGTCTTTGGCCCTGACAAAGAAACTTCCCAGGAGCCTACCTTTGTATAAACTCTGAAATATTTAGAGTAGGGCTCCCATGTGGAGAATTGCCTTTCACTTTTGGTGCACTTTAAAACATAAGATATAATGAAGTATCATGATAAACACGGTTAGCTTATGGAAGCCCATCTAAACCCACTGAGTGTGTGTGTGTGTGTGTGTGTGTGTGTGTGCGTATGTGTGTGTATACACACACATGGAGATAGAGAGAGACACAGGGGAAAGAGCCAACCACTTAAATGTATATAGTATATATTAGCTCTATAATATTCACCATAATCCACAGTTGTTATCATCACTATTACTTCCTTCATACTGTGTATAAATATATGTGTGTACATATGTGTATATCTGTGTATGTATGTATACATGTATACATATTGTGTACATGTGTATATAGTTATATGTATATGTTTGTTGTGTATATGTATGCATGTTTACATATGTGGATACCTGTATATGTATGTATACATATTGTGTACATGTATACATACATATATGTATACGTGTGTGTGTCTGTGTGTCTGTGTGTGTATATATATATATATATATATATATATATATATAGTTTGAGCATCAGACATCAGACTCTTGATTTTGGCTCAGGTCATGCTGAGCGTGGAGCCTGCCTAAGTGGCTAAGATGCTTATGATTCTCTCTCTTTCCCTTTTTCCCCTGCTCTCCACCTCCATGCTTGTGCATGCTCTTTCTCTGTCTCTGTCTCTCTTTTTCAAAAAAATGTATATATATATACAAATATACATAGAAACAAAGACACACAGAGGGAAGACCCATGTGGCTATGGAGGAAGAGATTGCAGTAATGTGATTACAAGCCACTAAGTGCCCAGGATTATGGACAAGCCCCAAAATTTAGGACAGAGTCCTGGAATAGGTTGTCCCCTTTAACCCCCAACAAGAACAACCCTGATTTCAGACTGTTGGCCCCGCACACCGTGAGGGAATAAACTTCTGTTGTTTTAAGCCCCAGTTGTAGTACTTTGTCATGGCAGCTTTACAAAATCATACACCACCCATGAGGGAGGGGTTGTTAGTACCTCCCCTAACAGAGAAGAAAGTGAGGCATTGAGAGGGAGACAGAGCCTGCCCAAAGTGCATACCTGGCGAGCAGCTGAACTGGAATTCCATTGCTTCTGAGTCCATGGCTTTGACCCCTCTGCCTAGCTGCCCACATGAATGATATATGGTAAAGTATTTTTCACTACGATTGAGAACTTAGCTGTGTTTCAAGTAAAGTTTTGTTTTCTTGTTACGTTCTGGCTGAAGACCATCTTCAAACATTGCTATAGATCGATACTTGTAAGACTCGGCCTTCACAGTTCAATTTTTTTTTTTTTTTTTTTTTTGCTGAGAATGCACCATCCAAAAAAATAGTTCCCCTTACAGCAGGCTGGCTTGACAAGGCATGAATCTGCACAAGAAAAGCATGTTCGGAGAGGTTAATTGCTAACTTGGGAACGAAGGCCCATCCCCTAGACCTGCTCTTGATGTTTCAATTTCATGGCAGATATTGTGCCCCAAATTTTATGAAGTCTTTCACTGGGATGTAATATGCTGTATTTTTCAAGTTCTCTTGTCTATTGTTTAACTATAAAGTAATAATTTAAATTGCTTTCATGGCTGTGGGTAAGAGATTCATCTCTTAAATTGTAAGTTACAACACATATAAGGGTTTTACACACACACACACACACACACACACACACAGACACACACATATGTTTTTTAAAAATAAAGTTTAGGGGCGCCTGGGTGGCTCAGTCGGTTGAGCGGCCGACTTCGGCTCAGGTCATGATCTCGCGGTCCGTGAGTTCGAGCCCCGCGTAGGACTCTGTGCTGACAGCTCAGAGCCTGGAACCTCTTTTGGATTCTGTGTCTCCCTCTCTCTGACCCTCCCCCGTTCATGCTCTGTCTCTCTCTGTCTCAAAAATAAATAAACATTAAAAAAAAAGTATTTTAAAAATAAAGTTTATTTATTTATTTTGAGAGAGAGAGCTGGGAAAGGGGCAGAGAGAGAGGAGAGAGAGAATCCCAAGCAGGCTCTGCTGTGTCAACACAGAGTCCCGGGGCTCCATCCCATGAACCATGAGATCATGCCCTGAGCTGAAATCAAGAGTCAATTGTTAACATAAGGGTTATATTTTATTGTGGCAAAAAGACACCTGACATATTCTCTTATAATAAGGATTCCAGCCGCACTGGACTTAGGACCCATACTCCTTCAGTATGACTTCATATTAACTTGATTACATCCTCAAAGAGCTCCTTTCCAGGGGCACCTGGGTGGCTCACTGGGTTTGAGCATCAGACTCTTGATTTTGGCTCAGGTCATGCTGAGCGTGGGGCCTGCCTAAGATGCTTTAGATTCTCCCGCTCCCTGCCTCCCCTCGCCCCCAGGTGTGCATGCTCTCTCTCTCTCTCTCTCTCTCTCTCTCTCTCTCTCTCAAGAAAAGAGCCCCTTTCCAAATAAGGTCACATGCACAGATTCTGGGGTTGGGACTTCAACATAGCTTTTTGGGTGATGTAATTCAACCCCATAATGAATTAAATGGGGACTGATATTTTTTAAAGTCTTAGAGATGTCATCATGTAAACAAAGTATGTATTTGCTAAATAAAATAAAATATAAATGGGTATGCAGTAGATATGTACTTAGGCTTTGCAACTGAAATGGAAAGAGACATGCTATTCCTATTTTCGCAGTGATCTTTAAATGCTTGGGAACAAATAAGCCATACAGAAAGGAAGTTGACAAAAAATTGATATATTAGGGCATAATTAAAATGTCTGATGTTGATACTGTTTCTCCAAAATTGTCAGTCTGAATGAACAATTTCTGATTTTTGCACTGTCACAGATTTAGGATTCTGAAAAAAAATTTGAGACCCAATGCAGCCCACTTTGTATTTTTGCTTCCGTAATTTAGGACAATCTCCTATTTTTCTCTCTTGAAGGAACTGGGGAGGAGGCTCACACTTTTACTAATGAGGTCTTTCAAACTACACTTAGGCTCAGGAATCTAAGATTAGGTTAATTTTCTTAACATCCTTTCCAATTAGGGGTCCACAAGTGGTTTTTAATCAGAAAAAAAAAAAGTGAGTGCAATCCACTCTGGATCCCACTCATCTTTACACTAATGAAGCCATCAAGGACAAAAATTTTCATATATACATATTTTTTTATGGAGGAAGGGGCCATAAGAGCTATAATGAGTTCCTGAAGGCGGGGGGCACATTTCTTTGGTCTTGCCAGATTCCTCTCCAAGGAGCTTCCACTGATAGCTAGTGAGTGGCATCTGCTCCCAGATGTGGGGGTTGCTCACTGTCTTGACTTCTGGGGTTCAGCCTATTTTAATCACCTGTGGAGTCACCTCGTCATTCTATTCCTGGCATCAGGGATGCCTGCTTACCCAGGGCACCAACTGTCTGATACCCTTTCCTCAGTACACTTCTTCCTACCTGTCAAATAGAGCATTCTTCGGCACCTGAAATTTCAAGTGGACATGTCTAAACTCTGTGCCTTCCAAGGAAAGCAAACATCCCGAGCTATGAAACAAGATGCCCCAAATAGTCTGTAATTATTACAAGCTTGTGACACGCTCTGCAACAGGATCTACTTTAAAATTCCATCATCTTCTCTCTCATGGGCAGACTATCCAGCCAAGTCAACTAATAATGAGCATGAAACGCCCGACCTCGAGTCCATGGGTCTGTCCTCGTTTCTGGGTTCATGTTTACTAGTACAGAGTGCAAATTGAAGTCTGTGTTTGAGTCAAATGGAAAAAAAAAAAGACTTTCTAATTGCTAACCATACCTCTAGGAGTGGCTGCAAATATTGTACTTATGCTAATAACAATGTACCAACTTCAACAGTGTCCGCTGAGCACGTTACCATGATGAGAGTTAATTGTTGGTTGTCCATGCAATGTTCCAAGCTTTTAAGATGTGCGGTCGTTATGACGCAAATGCTGTGGCAAGGACATTCCCCACACCATCAGTGACTGCACCAGGCCGGACAGGATCTTGTCTGCCCCACCTCCCCAGCAGAGGGAAACGCCTGGCCCATATCTTTTTATTCTAAGTAGGAAGTTTCAAACACCACTGACATTCTTCCCCAAACACCTGGTTCAGAATATTCTGGCTATTCTATCAGTTGCATTTAACTATCTAGAAACATTTTTCAATTGTTTTAACACAGTCTGAAACTAGCTTTGAGTGTTGTTTATTTTAATTCACTTCCATAGAAAACAAGAGATTTTTTTGATATTTTATGGGTTGGTAGACTTGCCAGGGCATTTTCAAACAAAAATTAATAGTAATATCACTGTGCATTGTATTGAATCAAGCAATTTAGTTTAATTCACATAAGTTATGAATTATCAGACTTAAAAAAACATTTCATTGACATTAAAAAGATAAGTTTACTCAGAAGTTTACTTTAACACTTCAATAGATATCAGTAAATGTCTCAAATTAATTAGGGACATTCAAAATGCATATAGTAAACATCTTTTTTTTAGGATTATTTATTTATATTGAGAGAGAGAGAGAGAGAGAGAGAGAGAGAGAGAGAGAGAAAGACAGCATGTGCAAGCAGAGGAGGGGCAGAGAGAGAGGAAGAGAGAGAGAATCCCAAGCAGGCTTCATGCTGTCAGCACGGAGTCTGATGCGGGGCTCAATCTCACAAACCTTGAGATCATGACCTGAGCCAAAATCGAGAGTCTAATGCTTAACCAACTGAGCCACCAGGCTCCCCTAAACATCCTTTTCTTGATCATTAATGAAGAATGTTCACTTATATCATTTGATGACAAGCCATTCATTTTTTGAAGAAGCAAGCATTTAATATTTTAATGAGAGCTGTTTGGAATATGTGTAAGATGATATTTTCAGATTATTAAAAATATAAGGATAACAATCATCTGTTTGCTCATTTTCATTTTCTTCTTATTAAATCTCTGTTCTTTTTCAGATGCTACCCCCTCCTTTGGAAGCAGTAGAGAGCAAAAATGTCCAGATAGCCTCTGCCTTTGCAGATTAAGTATGGTGACACTTAAAACAGGAAGACTGTTTTAGATGATCTGATTGGTTCTAGTCTGATCACATGCATCCTTAAAAGTAGAGAAATTTCAAAAGAAAGTAGAGAACTTTCTTCCACTGGAAGCAGAAAAATGGAGCTGAAGGGAAAGTCAGAAAGATCCCATGTGTGAGCAGAATTGGAGGTGTTGTCTCTGGCTCTGAGACGGAGGGCCCACATGTAAGGATTGGAGAGAATTTCTAGGAACTAAGGGCAGACCCCCAGATGACCGCCAATGAGGAAATGGGGACCTCAGTCCTTTAACACTGAGGCCCTGGATTCTGCCACAGCCTGAGTGTGCCTGGTGGAGAATCCCTCCCGTAGCCTCCTGATAAGAGCCAGTCCAAACCCGAATTTCAGCCTGTGATATCCCCAGCAGGCAGCACAGCTGAGCTAACGGGTAATTCTAACCCACAGAACCATGTCATAAGATATTTGTGTTCTTTTTCTCTTCTCTTTTTTCTTTTTTCTTCTCTTCTTTTCTCTTTTTCTCCTCTTCTTTTTTCTTCTCTTTTCTTTTTTCTTCTCTTCTCTTCTAACATATTTGTGTTCTTTTAAGTTGCAAACTGTATGGTCATTTGTTATGGCTGCAATAAGCGAATCCCAATGCCAGCATGCTCACATGTGCGAGGCACACTGGTGGGGGCTGGTTATAATTAGGGATCGTCTGTTAATTTATCCTCAAACTTGATGGGTATTTATAGTTATACTTTCCTTTACACAAGGAAGACAAGAAACAGTATCTACTGAACATTGAGTATGTGTCCGGAATCGTCTTAAATGCTTAACATGTGTTGATGTTTTTACTTCTCACAACAGCCTCATATTATGGCCCCATTTCTGGCTGCCGGAACCAAAGTTCTGAAAATATGAATAGCTCATTTGAATTCACACAGAAATTACAGCCAGGATCCCCTTGATCCCGAAGCCATAATTCTTTAACTATACCTTAAAGGAAATGTTTGGGACTGTGAGAAACGTGAATGGTATTTTTATTTTATTTACTTGCTGAACTAGCTACTTGCACTGTATTTTTTCCAGATGCAGGACCGAACAGCCCATGTTGTTGGCTGGCAAGGGCTTGGGCAGGGGCCATGGGGAGAGCTGGAGACCATTCTGCCTGACGTGAGGGAGATGTTATTGGCATCCACGGACTCCAAGGGAGGAAGGAGTGAGGAACAGAAAAGGCGCTGTGATGGCAGGCTGGGGGAGATGAAACTAAGAAATCTGAGAGCTTCATTGGAGTGAGAGTCTATTCTTGAAGGTGAGGTACCTCAGAAGGATTTTGGAGACTGAGGATTTGGCCTTTCTTCCCTGCAGCCCCTTCCTGATACCCTTGGCTCCTCTTGAGTAAAGTCTCCTGTATTCGTAAGTGTCTGTGAGAGTGGCTTTCTTTCTGTGTAAAAGTCATCAAAGAGTTTTGGCTTCATATCTACAATCACATGGGGCACAACAGCAACTCTGCTGAGGAAAGAAGATTCCAGAAAGAGAAGATAGGAGAACATAATCACCCACCCCAGCTAAGAGCTCCCACCCCAGGATTTCACAGAGGGTTTCAGAAGGGCCACAGAATTGAGAACTTCAAACCAATCTTCCTGGCCTTGGAGGTCCCAGCAGGCACCTGGGCAATGCCAGCCTTTGTCCTCAGTTTTCCACACCTGTGGTTAGGTGAGGTGCCATTGCCCTTCTGGGGACAGTAGTTTACAGTGAGGTGACAGGTCTCACAGAAAATAGTGCTCTCACAGCTAGGCTTGTAAACTCGAATGTACTGGTATGTCATCTTGGGTAATTGGGCACAGAATGGCAGTTTCTGAGGCAGGAGGGGGAAAAAACGGAAGAGGGAGAGGGGAATAAACTATGTTACAAGGTGTTCCAAGCAAGGCTATGTATGGGAATCAGTCTCTAATTTCAGTTTGGGAAATACTGGTCTCGGCAGCCATTAATTTTGGCAAAATGATGACAGGTTCTAGAATATACTTATTTTACAGTTTGTCTAAAGAGGGTGCCTGTGCAGAAAATACACACTAGAGATGGAGAAAATAAAAGATGAAAGATTTTAATATTGTAGGGCATCTGTTTCTCAAGCAAGGTATGTTGGTGCATTTAATCGTTAAGGTTCGTGGCAGCTAACAATTTCAATGAAAATCTAGGATTGGTGGTTACATACTGTCCACCGAAGTAAATGGCCTGTCTACTGTGACAAATGATTGTCCCTCTGAATGCCTGTGACGTGGGGTCCTGGGCGCCCACTGCTTCAACAAACACCCAAACAGATGCAATGTTCCCATGCAGGTGCAATCAGCAGAGATTATAACCTCAGAAACGTCACAGATATTCTATGAGGCTCTACAGATGCGACCACTGCTCTTGAAAGGAACTATCTTCTACTCATGGATTACATCTGCAATTTAGTTCTCAAAGATAATCTATGTTAGATATTGCAGGCCGGGGGAGTTTCATGAAAAACAGAGACTCCACTCTGCCACAGGGATGCTCAGGTGATTAAGTTTTCAAAATGTCAAGGGTGTAAAACAAAACAGGAATTTAGGTCTCTAGTGAGCTCAGTGCCAAGGTGGTTTCCTAACACTTGGATTCTTTCAGATTGCTATATATCTACCAAAGAGCCTTAAATTGCTTGGAAAAAAAAACAAAAAACTACAGTTTGGGTAGTCTTTATCAATTCCAAATTAACCCGACCTTTTTGCCCTATCTTTCTAGAATGTGTCTGTTCTGTCGCTGACTTCTCCACTCGTCCCCGATCTTCTCTCGCTGCCTAGCGCTCATGGTCAGGAGTGGTGATACCCGCACACAGACTGTGCAACTCAGCCCCCCAGGGTAAAGCTTTAGATTAAATGACTTCCACTAATAACTGGCATTTGTGCTTTTAAAAGTTCATGATCAAACGAAAAAGCAAAAGTAAACAAAACTCCCACTAAAATAAAATTTATCTTGTGAGAGAGGCTCCAACTCTTGCTACAACTAATTGGCTGCTGTTCAAGTTCTCTTGTTAGCCCCGCTGGACGGGGACACACTCTGCGGTCAAATTCAGCAAGGGCCAACACATTTCAATCAGATGGTCAGACTCATTAGAAGACATTTTAGTTTTGCCTTCTGAACAACGACTTGAGAAACAGAGGCAAAACGCACAAAATTCACAGATTCTGCTTTACTCAAGCCTTTTCTTCTTTCAACCCCGCTGTTTAGACAAATATTTTGGTGACTACCGTCGTGCCCTACTCATGTACCCACAGTGAGACACAGGAAAATGAATCAAACATACAGTGGCCTGAAATCTAATAAAGGAGAAAGGAGGTGTACAAGAATACATACAATCCGGTAGAGAAAGCAGACAGATGTTCTGGATCCCTGTTACAGGAGCTCTTTGGAGAGAGAGGGCTTCTGGCCCAGGCACCAGGGAAGACATCACAAAGGAAGTAGCTTTGATGTGTTTGGACAAGGAATGGAGAGGAAGAACATTTCCAGTGACCATCCTTTTACCTTCTCGACAGTATCTCATTTGCTCCTCCAAAAAAGTAAATGTTACCACTGAGTGCTGAGACGTAAACTAGAGATAATAATGGCAAATAATTTCATATTTTGTTGCAGATAGTAATGCAGTAACATATGAGCATAAATTAGAGAACTGGCTTAACGGGTCATTTCTTGAGGAGTTACAAATCACAGCTGGGCACAGCTCCCTGCTACTTAAGGGGTCCCGTGCGGCGCTCCGTGGCCTGTTACTTGCACGGACAGCATTAAGTTAGGTCAGAAGACGGTTTCGGCAGGCCATTTGGGTTATGCATCTGTTGTGTTTGCAACAAGTAAAAAAAAAACGAATTATATATATAGTGAATAAATGTACACACATGAATATACATTTGTATATCTATGCATGTACGTACATATGTGTGTATATACATATGGACATGTAAGTGTCTCTGTTTATGTATGGATCCATATACACATGTGTTTTTCTACCTCTATTTTATATACCTCATACGTACTGTACCATATAACTCAATCAAACCTGTTACTGATTTAATAAAATTATTACTAACTCATTACTATTAATATAATTTATTTCCTTGCTTCTTCATTTGCTTGCTGTGCTACCTTCAGAAAATTACCTAACTCTTCTGAGCCTTAATTTCCTCAGTGGCCATAGGGTGTGAGTGATGGTAACTGTCACACAAACTAGGTGAACTTCAGCGAGGTCAAGCTGAGAATTGCCTCGCGGCGCACGTACTTGGCGGTTGCTGGGGAGCAGACTCCCCAAGTGTTTTGAGCCCCATTGTTGTCTGTGCGGTCGTGCCAACCACACTCCAAGAGACATGGAAAGCTAATTAAACGGTTGGACCGTGAGGCCTCCTTGTTTAAGGATGCCTAGAGAAGAAACTCCCAGAAGCACGTCTTTCTAAAATAGCCAAAGAAACACAGTGTTGGAAATTAAAAATACGACGTCTTCTGCCATCAACAAGAGAATAAACCATATGTGTGGCCCCTGCATCATGGAACACACTATATTATGCAGGCAAACTTAGTCAACATCCGTGAAGTGAGATCTATGCTAATGTACTCGCTGGAAAACCATGACAATACGCATGACTGAAATGTCGATTTTGATGGGTAACATGTATTTTTTTTCCTATTCACATACAGGTTCCTCTGGGACCAGGTGAAAGTCAAAGTGGCATAGAGAGAATGCTCCCCTTTGCAGCTACTTTTTACCAGCATTTCAAGCTGAAGAGCACGCTCTTAAAGTGTCACTTTGAGTTAACTCTCGGTTTTAAAAGCTGCTTACAGTCCTGGATATTATTGGAGATCCTGAACAATTTCACTGACTCTCCCCCTTTAATCTTACCTCCTGCACTGTTGCCAGGCCGGTCTAGTGAGTCCCCTGAACAGGTTCTGAACATTCCCTTCCCTGGAATTGTGTTCACTATTCTCTCATTCTTGTAATTCATTCTTTTCCCTTCTCCCAGATCAAAGGATTCCCATTTTTCTCTTTCAGTCTTTTTCCTCTCATGGGGATTGCTCCCTAGACACTGAAACCCACAGTGAACCTCTCCCATTTTAACATTATTGTATTTCCTGCTGGTTTGCTGTGTATCATTCATTGATGTATTTTGTGATTGTCCTGACTCTTCGACCCAACTTCAAGGGTCTACGAGTTAGAGTGGGTTTTGCCTTCCCACCCCTCAGTGTTTACAATGGACTAATGGGTGCTCTAGTTAGATTTATAGCTAAAGAGTTGTTGAATGACTGCTGTAATGTCACTTTATAAGAGACACAACAGAATATGCCTTTACAAGTGGTCGATTTAATCAAAGCCATATTGATAAAAATTATGAAGTTCTACTCCCTATCAGGTTTGTCCCCTCTCCTTCCTCCCTTCCTCCCTTCCTTCTTGTTTCGTCAATGGCAATATCTCTCCATGTTAGGAACCAAATAAAAAATGTTGCTCCACATTAGGAACCAAGTAAAAAATGTCGCGGCCTCTGGAGTGTAACATTTAATCACTTTCTAAGTGGTGCTGAAATCAAAGTGTTCAAAGATTCTGTCTTTGTCTATATCCCATCCGAATGGAGGGTGTTTCCCGATGACAGTGCAACTGTGGCAAAAAGAAATTCTGTACCCTGCTTCCAGTATAACTTGTCTGTGTGCACTTTAATGACTAAATTAGTATGCCACATCAGTTCTGCTCCACGGTCATGATAAAACTTGAATTTATATAACCTGTAATCATTTTCACTATGGGCACAAGGGAGAAATTGATTTCTAAAGCTGACGACCACAAATGTGGTTAGGCCATTGCAGAGACGCGAGAATTTGCAAATGACTTGTAGCAACATGCAACAGACAAGTTCAAATTAAATGGCATGGCAATAGAAATAATGACTTCCATGATGGCTGCTATGGCACAAATAAAGAGAAAATAAAAGTAGACATTTGTATGCGTTCACAAGTCAACAAATTGCGTTGGAAATGAACTGAATCAGAGCAACAGGAAGTTTGTGTAGAGTTGCTAGTTATTTCTGACTCAACCAGTATATTAGAGCCTGAACTTGATTCAAACTATGCAATCTCCACTCAACTATGGTGCTCAGATCCCAAAAGGATTCAGGCCCCAAATCATCTTTCCTCCTTACTTCCATATGAAAAACGCATCAGAATCATCAAATCCATGTGGAACTGAACTGCAAATGTGGAACCTTAGTTGTTGTTTACCAAGTTCAGCCAGTCTTTTTTTTTTTTTAATTATGAAAACTTTTGAACATGCAGAAAGAAAAGAGAATAATAAATTAACCCTCACACATCATCGCCCAGCTTCAACTGGTACCATATCAGACTTGATCTGGATCCCCACCCACTTTTGTACACTCTGGATTACTTTGAAGACCAGACATTATATTAATATAGTTTATTTAAAAAAACATATTTAAGTAGACGTTTTAGAACATAACCTCAATAACATTATCCTACCTGAAAATTAAAATAATACCTTAATACACTCAAATCTCTCTTACTTCCTAATGTTTAATAGTTTGTTCAAATCAAGATGCAACAGGGGCGCCTGGGTGGCTCAGTCGGTAAGTGCCCGACTTCGGCTCAGGTCATGACCTCGCGGTTTGTGAGTTCAAGCCCCGCGTCAGGCTCTGTGCTGCCAGCTCAGAGCCTGGAACCTGCTTCGGATTCTGTGTCTGCCCCTCCCCCATTTATGCTCTGTCTCTCAAAAATCTATCAAATTTTGATGTCTGTCAAAAATAAATAAAAGGTAAAAAAAAATTAAAAAAAATCAAGATGCAACAAATACAACAGGTTGATTTTTTTAACGTTAGTTATTTATTTTTGAGAGGGAGAGAAAGCACGAGTAGGGGAGGGTCAGGGGGAGGGAGAGAGAGAATCCCAAGCAGGCTTCACACCATCAGTACATAGTCCAATGCGAGGCTCCATCCCACGAACCTCGAGATCATGACCGCAGCCAAAGTCAGAAGCTTAACCGACTGAGCCACCCAGGCGCCCCTAGACCCACTCTAATTTTTATCTTCACTTAATGACACGTGCAAAGAACTTTCTAAATAAGGTCACCTTCACAGGTGCTGGGAGTTAGAACTTCAAAATATCTCGTTTGGGGGGACAGAATTAAAGCCACAGCAGCCGTCTTGGGAGGGCCGTGGAGCTCTGATGCCCCCGCAAAGCCCCACGTGTTTGTCCTGTTACAAATTCTGCAGGAGTGTCCCGATCCGGGATGATGTAATATCGACACTGAGGGCATATGTCATCACTCCACTCTATGTCTGAATTGTGTAACGGTGGTTTTTTTCCCCTCCCCACCTTAGCCTCAAAAAAACACCAGTAGCGTGTTCTTGAAAATGCTCCCCAATGTATATAAAGATGGATGTGGTTTTATTGGGAAAGCGGTCAGACCAAGTCTGGAAAGGAGCAGAAGAATCATCGCTACAAAAAAACCCAAAACCACTCCCTTGCAAGAGAGGAGTATACCTTCCAGGTGCGAAGGCAAACGCGAGTTGTTGGTTTTCTGTTTTCCTCTTGCCAAAGAAGCTTAAGTCCTCCCCAGAGTTCAAAATTATTCTCTCAAAGCATCTTTGCTCTCAACTTTTCCTCTGGCCCCTGTGCAAAGGAACCTCGCACCATAAACGTGCATCTCTCAGTTCAATTTTCCTCTCCTTTAGGGCTTTCTCTCCAGAGGTTTTGACCTGAGGACAGACGGCAGAAGTGGAGAAGCAGAAAAGAACGATGGGTGCATGGATACCATAGTTACGGTTTTTTCTTGTTCTGATGGTGCTTACTGATGTGCTCTGCGGCAGTCGGGTTGCTGAAAAAGGTAGACCTTCTCCTGCAGCGACATTCTGACTGCCAAAGAGGATGAACTCTTGTGGCTCCGCTGGAGGACTGAGTCCCACAGTGAATCGGCCATTTAAATCCAAGCAGAGAGATCCTCCTCTAGAACCATCGCGAATTTTAATAGATCCGTCAAGCTACAACCTCACTGGCTTGTCAAATAACCTCCAGAGCCGGGCACGTACACGTACTTTCTCCCACTCTCGTTCATTTTTCAGCATCGCTGTCCCCACGCACCGAGCACCTTGTCATCTGGCTATGATATGACAGGGTTGGAAGTTCAGTGAGCAACAGTGAGATTGCGAAGCCAGCCGAGGCTCCGTTTTATATTTCCCTGTGTGCTGAATACAACAAAACAAGTCACATGACAGACACAGAGACCATCCCGAAGCACACAGAGACACAGAGGGATCATCGCCAATTATTCTGATGGCAGCAATGAAGTCATTCTTAGCATGTGCGGAGGCTCAATACCAGAAAGAGAGTTGGTGGAAGGTCTCATTCATGAGGAACTTGTCTCGTACGAATGGTTTCTATGAAATCTGGATTCGTAGCTACAGACGTATGAAGCGGAAAGTGTTCACCGCACTAAGATTTTAATACCAAGAACATCAGGTTAGACACAGAGATGCCTTGCTCCTTATGATGACACGTGGTTTCCAATGCCTAGACATCTAGACTTAAAGGGAGAACCAGAGTCATTTTGGCCTTTTTAACATTCTCCTTCCCTTCCTTTGGGTGTGTTATCTCACACTAAGTTGTCTAATGCAAGGCCTGCTGTAAGCCCACAATCAAAAAGAGGGCTGCATGTGTGGAGTGAGTAAGTTCATCATGAGTATATCCATAAAAGCTCCCAGGCCAACTTATTTTTGAGGAACGAGAGTCTCATGGAAGCTATTATTTCCCCGTTATTTTATTCCTTCAATGACATATGGTCAGTGTGGCTAATCTGGACCACCCCTTCAACTCCGCCCTCTGACTTTTCCTACTAAAGACAGACTAAGCTGTGGTATAGAAAATCCAGAGTAACAGTGGCTTAAATGATGTGCAAGCTTATATCTCTGTCGATGAATTAGAAACAATCAGGGCTGGTCTGTGGTCCCAGATTATCAGGGACCCCACCTCTTTCTCCCTTGTTGACACATATCCCTCAATATAGTTCCCATATCGAGGTATCGCGTAAATGTTGGAGCCTGCAGATACGGGGGAAATGGCAGAAACAGAGACATCTCTTTAAGTCGCCTCGTGAATATTCTACGTCGCTCCCATTTATATCCCACGGGCACGAACTTTGTTATGTGAGAAATGGGAGTCTTTGTTCTGAATGTCCCTGGGCATGGCCAACCTCTGGGGACGAGAAGAAGGAATACTGAGGATAACTAGTCTCGTACTCACCCAGGAAAATGGAACGCAAGAGAAGGTAGCAAAAGTTAGGGCAAGGAAAAAAATACCACCATTAAATCGTAGGTGCTCAGATGTGGGAATTAATTGAAAGAAATCACAGAGGGATCAGAACTGGGGGCTAACTCTTCAGTCCACCTTCAGGAATGAATCACAGTGGTGCCAGACTGAGTTGTCAAGCGAAGCTCTTCGAGAGGGCCTGGATCACCCTGTGCCATAACACAGGCCCGGGCCTTATCAGTTGGTGCTTATTAAGGGTGCGCAGGATGCTAAGTGCTGAATGAGACTGACCTGAGTGCTGTTCCAGAACTCACACTCTCCTGAACTCTTATTTCAGGCCAAGAGGATAGAGGACAAAGTCTCACTGTCATTTCCTGTTTGGAGGTATTGATCATGTTTTCCATTTGATTCACATCTGTCCTGGCCGACAGAAGAAAACTAAACTTGGGGAGAATTTGTTGTGAAGGTGGCCCTGGAGTTTGGTTTACCTGGAGAAGGACACACACACACACACACACACACACACACACACAAACACACACAGCCTGTGGCTTCATTAGGAGCCTCGTGGACCCAGAGGGCAAGCTATCTAGCATATTTCCATAACACCAGATCATTACCGGGTGCAGAAGCGTACCCATAGCGACATGTATTCTCACATCCAGTTTCACACCCCCTGGTGCAAAATAATACAGGATTTCATTTTGATATATTCATAACTATCCTGAGAGGCAAAGAGGCAAAATATCATTATCCTTTGACAAACGACCAGGCGTAGGTTCAGGCAGGCTAAGAACATTGCTCAAATCAGGAGGGGGCTTAAGGGACTCAGGTACACTGCTTCGCTGTGCAAAAAAAAAAAAAAAATGCATTTATATCAAAAACTATTTTAAAAGGGATGTCGTTTTGACATCTTTGATTTCAGTGCAGGCGTTATGTACTGAGCACCCTGGTTTCCTATGGAAAGTGCTAATGATTGAGCATTTTAACACAAAGTGCATAAAATATGTGGTTCTGTGTAATTACTGTGAGATAAACAGACCTACGTTGGCTCTTTATGACTCATCACAATTCTTAGAAAAACCCATGAGTTCCTGCATCTAAGCTACAAAGGATTATTTTCCTCCACGCGGAGTTATAACAAATACTATGAATTCACTCCCAACTAAGGTCCATGTAAAGATCGTCATTATATGACACATAATGTCCTTTGGATTCGTTTCTTATGGCTGCCACAACGAATCACCACGAGCTGGTGGCTTAAAACAACAGAAATGTATTCTCTCACGGCCCCGGAGGCCAGGAATTCAAAGTCAAGGCATCAGCAGGGCTGGGCTCCCTCCAGAGGCTCTCAGAGAGATTCTGTTCGTGCCTTTTCTAGCTTCTGGTGACTGGAGGCCACTCTTGGCACTCCTTGTAGCCACTGTACCCCGATATCTGCCTCTGTCTTTACGTGGGCATATCATACCTCTTGGGATTCTCTTCTAAGTCCCTTGGGATTGGATTTAGGGCTCATTCAGATAATCTAGAATGACCTCTTCATCTCAAGATCCTTAGCTTAATTATATTTATAAAGGTCCCTCTCCCAAAGGTAACTTTAACAGGTTCTGAGGGATGAGGCTGTAGACATATCTTTAGGGGGGCCACCGTTCAGCCCACTGCTCCCTTTCTGGTGTGACAAACTGTGCACATTTTATTATTTTTCAATTTTTAAAGTTTATTTATTTTGAAAGAGAAATAGAATGAGTGGAGGGAAGGAGAGAGAGAGAGACAGACAGAGAAAAAGCATGAGTTGGGGAGGGGCAGAGAGAGGGAGACACAGAATCCAAAGCAGGCTTCAGGCTCTGAGCCATCAGCACAGAGCCCAACGCGGGGCTCGAACTCACGGACCGCAAGATCATGACCTGAGCCGAGGTCAGACACTCAACGGACCGAGCCACCCAGGCGCCTCAAAGATATATTTTCAAGATCCCATCAAATGGGGTTTAATTACTATCCAAGTTGTACATAGTTTTTAAGAATAGAAAGAGATGAAATTCTTCTTGATAGTGGAGACTATAAAAGTAGTTAATTCTTAAGATTGTCTCTTCTTTATGATATTTTAAAATGCAACAGAAGTCAGCTGGTATGTTTTCTCCACGAGCTTTAGTGCCTTTTCAAAGATGGTCTTAGGGCAAATGTGAGAAGACAGTAATTAAGGCCTTATTATAAATGCCTGGCCCATTCGTTTACAAAACCAAAGGAGGAACGGAAAATAAACGAGCTATCATGAATTTTTATTTTTTACGAACTCACATTAATGCAAATTGCCCTGCAGGAGGAAGAGTGATCATGGAAAGCTTATAAATATAATGCCAATCTTCTGAAACCTATAAATTTTATTTTCAAAAAGTTAAATGTCTATTAGCCAGAGGCACTGAAATTGCTAGTCTATGCACTTGATGAAGAAGAATAAAAACCCCAGTTTCACTTTCCTCCTTCCAAATTATGGTTTGGGGGAAGGTTAGCTTTCCTGCAAATACTTGTCCAGAAGCGATCACTTGAGTAATCCCAACCCAATGCAGTAAGATGCATTGGCAATGGCCGGGAGGCATGATTCCTCCTCCCCAAATGGTCTATGTCTGACTCACTCTGAAAGAAATTTGAGTTTCCTGAGTTCTAGACAGAATTCAAACACACTCTTGCAAAGGTCTATGTATTATCCTGTGTTCTCAACAAGAGGACTCTGGAAGACTTACAAAGGCCAAATCAGTAGGTGGTAAAGAGCCAATGACTCTGCTTGGTGGGCATACTGAACTCAGATTGACATAGACCTTCAGTCAGTCAAATGAAGGCTGTTTGGCATGTAGATCTGAAGGTGACTTTATACAAAGAAAAAAAATGAGAGCTTTACAATTTTTCATTTCTCATCCAGTAAATTATTTACCTCGTCCTCACCCACCACTCCATGCTAGGATTTGGATTTGAAGAAAAACATGGCAGAGAATATTGGAAAATAAACCAACAAACTTGGGAGTTAAAAGATCCAGATTTCAGCCCTTTTGCTCTGAGCCCACGTTTCTTCCACTGCAAACCTTGGAGGAACTTTTGAAATAAGAGTTTTAAGACACCATCACAGGAAGAACCCAAAACATAGGCCAGCAAAGGTGGTACCTCATTAGAATAAACACGTTTCATGAGATTGCCCTTCAACCTTTATTATGAGAAAGTCCATCAGCTGGAAGTAAGAGATGGTTCTGAGAGAGATATCATTTTGAAGTTAGTACTGGTGACGTAGGCTTGTGTTTTTATCAAGGGTTTAACATCCAATTTATGTTCTTGTGATTGTACTGACCCTGGGGAATCCTAACAAAAACATTAGTAATTAGCCTTCCAATCCAGGGCATTCTTTAATCGGTAGAAAAGGCAGAAATTAAAAACTTGCAGCACTAGTCAAAGGAAAAGAGGTACCTGATGGGTAAACTTTAATTTTTTTTTTAATTTTTTAATATTTACTTATTTTTGAGAGAGAGAAAGAGAATGAGAGAGAGAGCGCACAAGCCAGCCGGGGAGGGGCCGAGAGAGACGGAGAGACAGAATCGGAAGCAGGCTCCAGGCTCCAAGTTGTCAGTGCAGAACCAGATGCAAGGTCCGAACTCATGAGCCAAGAGAACGTTACCTGGGCCGAAGTTGGATGCTTAACCTGCTGAGCCACAAAGGCGACCCCTGAAATTTCTTTTAGAAATTACCTTCCAGTAAGACATACAATGCCTCTGTTGAAACAGTAACAACTTGTTGGGGACACATGACACGCCAGCCACGAACATCCCACGCAAACTTAAATATGAATTGTAATTTGCCTCAGCACACCTTTTTATTCTCACATTCCACGACTATTTACCGATTGCCCATTCCTTGAAAGGCAACGATACGTATCTCTAAACAAATGTCGGCCCTCTAGGAATTGAAAATTTAAGCAGAGAAGAAATATTTCCTAAAATTACAACACTAAAGTACATCATCTGATAAATATCATTAAGGATGGCCATAGAAAGAAACACGAAATAGGACAAAAGCTTTCAGAGGTAGGGGAAATCACTGAGGAAGATCTTGGATCGGGTGAGACAGTGGAAAACAACGTGTGGACGTCTGTCAATGCTTTTAAAGCGAACCCTGAAGAGCCCTAATCTGTGGTCAGAGATGTTTGGGAAGGAGCAACCACGCATGGCTGTGGGCATTTAGATACCAAAAGGCCAAGAGAAACGCTGGAGAAAATCTACCTGACTTTGTTCAGCTCAGCATTTCTCAAACATAGGCACCTGCTAATGTAACTCATTCGCTGTCAGTGACACCCATTACTATAGTATTAAATATGTCTGGATTGGATCCTAATTCCTCCACTGCTAACTTTGTTAACTCAGTGAATTCATCTAACCCTTCTGAGCCTTGATTTCCTTATCTGTAAACTAGGAACAATAACACATACTCTTATTCCTTTAGGATCAGTTCCTATAAGGACCCGAGTGACCTAATCATTATATGAATACCGATACATTGGTATCAGGCACAGAGAACACCCAGAGAGAACAAGGTTCTTGCTGGGAGCTCAGTAAATGTGGGTTCCCCTTCTCCCTTTCTTTTATTTTTATTTAAGAGGAGTAAGGCCTAGCAGGAAAGCAACTTTGTAAGGACTACAAATGGGAAGCAAATCTGAGATTAGCACCTCGTATTCGTGACAGCCGGCAGGGGTCCTCGGGAAGGAGAACATAGAATAATCCGTGATACAGATTTCCAGCAGGGAAGCAGACCCCAGGCCAGGTTGAAGGTCCCAAAATGGAATGGATATGAGAAAAAGAATTCAAATCCCAGTTCCGTTAGAGTCTCAACTTGCAAGACTGGGGTCCTGACCAAACCCTAACTCATTGTCCTCCACCGCTGGAAGATCAGACCTCAATGTAGTCAGAGCTCACTGGTCCAGTAGCATTCCTGAAAGGGACCAAATCCAGGAGGTTGTCCACGTTTCCAGGGCTAACTCATCTGACTGTAAAAGATCCTCCTACCAGACCTTTCTACACATCAACCTTGTCTTTGAAACTGCCACAAGAGGGCAACACGACCATTTTTTTTTTTTTTTTAACATGACGATTTAGTCGGATTCACCACACAGAAGCACTTAGTTTCATTTCATAAAAGCCAAGGAAATCTGACGGAGCATGGTAGAAGGTTAAGATTATCAGTCAAAAACAATACTCTATTTAAGACAATTTCTATTTGTTTAAAATATTTATGAAAAATAGATTGTACATGATGATCAAAATTTTAAACGTCATAGTTATTACTGAAAATGAAACAATGTTTTTCCTCTTACCACCTACAAAATCCATTTGGGATGTTTCCTTCTCTATGAAAATATGAAAATATTCACTTTCCTGACTTTCCAATATTTCTTTAATTAGCATGTTTACCATGTTACTATCTTTTTAAAATTTATTTATTTAAATTCCAGTTGGTTAACATACAATGTAGTATTGGTTTCAGGAATAGAACCCAGTGATTCATCACTTACCTATAAAACCCAGTGCTCATCCCAACAAGTGTCCTCCTCTTAATCCCCATCACCCATTTAGCCCATCCTCCCACCCACCTCCCCTCCAGCAACCCTCAGTTTGTTCTCTGTATTTAAGAGTCTCTTACGGTTTGTCTCCCTTTCTGTTTATTTTATTTTTCTTTATCTTATTTCTAAGATACGTTCATCTGTTTTGTCTCTTAAATTCCACATATGAGTGAAATCATATGATGTTTGTCTTTCTCTGGCTGATTAATTTTGCTTAGTATAATACACTCGAGCTCCCTCCACGTTGTTGCAAATGGCAAGATTTCATTCTTTTTGATTGTCAAGTAGTATTCCATCGTATATATATACACCACATCTTCTTAATCCATTCACCAGTCGATGGACATTTAGGCTCTTTCCATAATTTGGCTATCGTTGATAGCACTGCTATAAACATTGGGGTTCACGTGTCCCTTCAAATCAGCATTTCTGTATCCTTTGGGTAAATACCTGCAGTGCAATTTCTGGGTTGTAGGGCAGTCCTATTTTTAATTTTTTGAGAAACCTCCACACTGTTCTCCAGAGCGGCTGCACCAGTTTGCGTTCCCACCAACAGTGCAAGAGGGTTTCCCTTTCTCTGCACCCTCGCCAATATCTGTTCTTTCTTGCCTTGTTAATTTTAGCCACTTGGACTGGTGTGAGGTGGTATCTTATCCTGGTTTTGATTTGCATTTCCCTGATGATGAGTGATATTGAGCACCTTTCCATTTAACAATTCCATGTTTTTGATAGTGAATTGTTCCAGACAGAATGTACCATGGAGGGACGATTCAAGCAAAGGTATTCAAGCAAAGGGAAGCATGGTGTGTTCTTGGGAAGGTAACTGGTCCAGGTTGACTACAGCACAAGGACTTGCATAGGAAAACAGGAAGCAAAGGGGACACTGGTAGATTTCATAATATACATTCTTTACAATGATAAAACAACATTAATGAAGCAGCTTATGCTTGGGAAAAGCATTTTGCAATCATCATGGGATTGCTCGCAGAAATATTGACTGAGACGCTAGAAGTTACCCCAATCTTTTGGAAACAGAAACTGGGGCTTTGCCCTAATTCCAGAAGGTCAATAAAAGAGAATTTGCGGCCTAAACTTTTTGCTGATTTATTCCCTGAGATAATACGACTGACTATTTTGATGAGATGAGAAATTATTTTTATGTATCATCTTACTTTCATAACTGAAGTGGTATTCTCCGCCGAGGGGCAGAATTTTTGAAAGATTGCTTCTGACAGCCTCTAACGATATATACGGTTCAACTATGTTTTCTTTAGTTTTACAGGAAAAAAAGTGTGCATGCATATATCCAATTGCATTAAGTTTGATAGAATAAATGTGGCACATTTAAAATTTTAGCAATTATGATTCTAGGAATAAGAATGAGCACACTGTGTAACTAAGACGGGCTGTGACATCACATGTGTGTGCTTAACTTTCAAGTATGTGGTTTCAAAAATATAAGCTTCTTACCTAACCATATCCAAGTATGCAAGCCGCACTTGACATTTTCTATTTGACCAAGCCAATGAAGATAAATTGGAAATTCTTTCTGTATTTTTCATGTTCTCAGAGAGTAAATCTGGGAAACATTGGGTCACGTACCACAAAACTATCATTGTTTATGAAAATGTATATTAAGGAAGAAAACATTCCAAAAAGTATCTATCATGTAGGTGATCAGTAAATATCTTCTCTTTCTGGCTTGTCCAGTTTCCGTGATTAACTGCTTCATATTTTCCATCATTAATTGAAAAAATATATAGAACAATAGGACTATATGCAAATTGAGTTAAGCTTCAATTTTAAATTTTTAATAGTTTGGTATTCCAATAATTTTTTAATATAAGAACTCTATAAAGAAAAGAATGAACAAATAAAGTAGCTCCATGTTTGAGGAAAGGGTCAACACAGAATATTATTCCCTTTTCCTGATAAATATTCGCAGCAAACAGAGAAGAAAAGAATGTTCTAGAGACTGCTCGGAAAAGATATATCAAACTGAGGTAGGGAGAGGAACTGGGAACGTGGAAAACTAGTGGATAGCCAGGCTCCAAGATGACCTCAAGGATCCTTCCTGATATTCATACCCTCGTGGGCACACCTTACCCCTGCCCACATATAGAAGGACTTTCACTTTCTCTTAGTAGTTTTTCTTTTCTTTTTTCTTTTCTTTTCTCTTTTCTTTTCTTTTCTTTTCTTTTCTTTTCTTACTTTTTCTTTCTTTGTTTCTTTCTTCCCGTCCTTCCTTCTTTCCTTTCCTTTTCTTTCTTTCTTTCTTTCTTTCTTTCTTTCTTTCTTTCTTTCTTTCTCTCTTCCTAAAGGCAATTAGCATGTATTCATGTAAGTATCTCAAAAGCAGCAACTTTGCCTACCTTGTTTATCTCTGTATTCCCATGCCTGGAAAAGTACCTGGCACAGACCAGGTTCTCAATAAACATTTGTTGAATAAACCAAATGAGTAATTGTTTCAATTACAAGAGTGCCACTGGTCCCACATAAAAACCAGAAGAACTTGCAAATATAATCAGCCACCTTCTGTCTTCAAGGAGTTTGTGAAAACTGTAATGTAACAGAGTCCACAAATTATGTCCAATATTTCAAAACTACCTTAGCTCCTGCCTACAATAAGGTAGCCTATAAATACATCAAATGTTCCAAAACCCTAAACAAGAGAGTTTATTTACCAATGATAGAACTGTAACCCACAGCTGCCACACGGGAAAGGCGGATAACAATTTCCCTACTTTATCACATGCTCTAGATAAAAAATGAAGAGAATCACACAGTCGAGAAGATTGATTACACTGTAAAGCCATGGTCACTGACCTCAGCCATCTCTAGATACCGAGCAATCGTTCTGTGTTTCCCTTGTCAGCTTCCTCCTGTTCAGCACAGTGATGGCTGCAAAACCTCCTTTACTCTCCCAGCCACTTAATACCAGCCAATGTCTCTGTTCTGTCTCCCAGCCAATTAAGTCACTCTGCCTCCCAGTCAGCAAAGAACACAAAAACCATAGAAAGCAATTCACTGTTCCCGCAGTGAGCCCACTCATTGTCCTTCCCATTGAGAAGGGAAAGGGGCCTCCTGGCCTGGGGTCTGTCCCCTCCCACCTCCTTAGGACCTGGCGCTTATCAGAAACCAGGGCTGGGACTGCTACTGGGTGATCCTCACCTATGTCCCTCTTCCTTCCTAAGAAGGCTTAGGTGAGCCTAGGAACCTTGGCAGATGTGCAAGGGCGAGAAGGAGACCCCTCCACGTCTGCACTTGGGAGTGGCTCAGTAACCAGGTCCCCTCCTGAGTCACAATGTCCCCTGTGCCTGCATCCCCGAAGGGGGTGGGGGAGAAACTGAATGCATGCACTTCGTTCCTTCACTTGACAGGGGTCTTCTCAGTGGGTCATAGAAATAAAAGGGATTCCAGAGGCTTATACGGACAAGAAAGAGCCTGGAAGAGAGAGGAAAAATGGCAGGACCTTTTCCCTCACCCAGGGCCCTGGCATAGAATGCCCCGAGCGATAGACAGGCATCTGCGTATTTTCAAAATAGTCTAGCCGATCAGACTACTTTTTCAATAGCTACACATACATCACTTGAGAAACGAGGCCAGCAACGGACACGGTTTTTGCGTGCTCGTATTCCCTTCCCCAAACAGCCTTTTCTCCTTTCTCACTGTTCTACCTTTTACCAGATATGATTTCTTCCCTTAGAATGTATCTCCTCACTCTTCCTGCTTTTCTTCTGTGGCCACCTCAGAGTTTGAATGGACTTGAACTGCAATTTAAATGCAATGCAACTTAAATTTAAAATGCAATAGACTGTAAGTTCCGGGCTGCCGTGCAAGTTCAAAGGCACAACGGTTTTTGTTTTATGCTCTCTACGGCGCTAGAGAGAATGCTGAAAATAACTTTTTCCCCAAGAGTAAACCAAGGGGTTCTTACAAATTTGAATAATGCCAGGAAGTATTGGATTTATATACTTGAGAGAAACACAGCAGTGAATGGTAGTTTTATCATGTATCTGCTCCTTAACAGGTTATAGCTCCAATTTTTATATATATCTTCAATTTTTCAACCTGTTGATATATATATACACACACACACACACACGTATATATATATATATATACACACACACACACACACATATGTATATATGTATATATAGTGTATATGACCAATTTTTATCTGTAAATATATATATGTATGCTTATAAAACCACATGTTCAGATTAAACACATGTGGACATACCCCACCAAGTGCTTCTGAACACGCTGAAATAAAATCCATTTGTAAACTTTATTCTGAGAATAAAACTCTGAGGATTGTGACATTTTTCTAGCCACAAACACTCTGAGAAACTAGCACAAATTCTGGTTCAAAGTGACACAACATTTAGCTGAGCATTTAGAAACTTGGAAATTCATTTGCACTACTGTCAGTGCTAATGTTGAAAAATATACGTAAGGACAGAATAAAGAATACCTAATTAACCTTATAAGAAACTTCAGGTAACAAATACATTTTTTCCCAAATTAAAAAAAAATTGTTAATGTTTATTCATTTTTAAGAGAGAGAGACAGAGCACGAGCAAGGGAGGAACAGAGAAAGAGGGAGACACTGAATCGGAAGCAGGCTCTGAGCCGTCAGCACGGAGCCCGACGCGGGGCTCGAACCCACGAACCCTCAGATCATGACCTGAGCCGAAGTAGGACGCTTAACTGACTGAGCCACCCAGGCACCTTCCAATTTTTTTTTTTTTAACATTTATTTATTTTTGAGAGAGAGAGACAGCATGAGTGCTGACAGCAGAGCCCAGCTCGGGGCTCGAACTCATGAACTACAAGATCATGATCTGAGCCAAAGTCGGGGACTTCAGCCAACTGAGCCACCCAAGTGACCCCCAAATCTTTAATATTGTTGTAAAGGAGGATAAGAGAGATTGACTCTTTTTTAAATGCAGGTTCTTTGAAGAAAAACAAAGAGTGTATTGATAATCTTGAAACACGGGAAAATCAAGGCTTAATATTTTAAATGGAAATTAAAATTAAGATCACATTAATTTAGGATGCTTTGATTCTGGGTAGCATTTTGGCCCAAGTAATGATCACCACTGTGGGTTGATAAGTCACTGCTAATACAACTTTGTATTGTATGCTGAAAGAATAATTGTTTTGCTAGGTAACTTACAGGGCCTCTTGAAGAGAAATTATTTTATCTTTATAGACCACCTTGTGTGTTAAAAGTTATTTTAAATAGAGTTGGAAGGTACACAGCTCAAAAAAATCACTTTATGTTCTGTTCAGCGATAACCCAGAAATAACCATAGTAGTAGGCTGTTAATTAATTATAGCTTCTCTTATCACCAAGGAAACGGACAAAAACAAATCACAGTGACTTTAAATGTCCTAGTCCCAACCCAGGCCTGATTTGGTTATTGCTATAGTAACTCTCCATTAGTTGCTCTAGGATTTCTGTGTTTCCACAAAGCCAAAAGGACAATTTGCTGATATGCTGTTTTCCCTCTCTGAATATGTTTCAACGTTCATGGAACGTTCTAAGAATGTCAGGTCTGAGGAGCAGGTTGGGGAGAAGGGAAGGGAAGAAATGTGGGGAGTGTCTGCCCTCAAAGCCTGGCCGTCCGGTGGGCACTGTCGCTCTGGGCTCACTGGAAACTGCCTAGAGAATTCTCTCTCCTCTTCCCCACACCTCACCCAAGAAACCTCCTTTTCTGATAACTGTTCCATTTCATTCAACACCTGCTCAGAGCTAATTAAACCTTCCAATAAATGACATGCCTTAAGACAACCTATCACAGAACACACTTCTATTTAGAGAGAACTGATGGACCACGAAGATCACATGTGCTTTGTACTCAAGGCTGAAATGAAGAGTCTCTCTCTTTAATCAGTGGGAAATACAGATGCCCCAAATGCCAAGACAGAGGTGAATAAATGCTCTATCCTAAAGACCCACACTTACCTCTGCGTTTATTATAAACTCCTTTTAAGTTTCAAGAAAACAAAGTTACACACATACCAAGACTTAAAAAAATTTTTTTTTAATGTTTATTTATTTTTGAGAGAGAGGAAAGGGAGAGTGCGAACGGAGGAGGGGCAGGCAGAGAGGCAGACACAGAATCCCAAGCAGGTTCCAGGCTCTGAGCTGTCAGCACAGAACCCGACACAAGGCTCGAACCCATGAATTGTGAGATCATGACCTGAGCCGAAGTTGGACGCTTAACCAACTGAGCCACCCAGGCGCCCCAAGAATTTTTTTTAATGGCAGAGATGGACTTTCCCCACCCCACCCCCATGATGCTGAGAAAGGAATAGATTCTTCAGTAGTTTGTAAATCAGTATATTCAGTACTAATTTGTTATGTCAGTACGTGTGGTATTTCTGAGTTGTTACCTACTAAAATAAGCATTTTTAGGAAGCGTTTGTATTTTTAATGTTCCTGGTTCTACAGTTAAAATTACCATAGCCTGAAAAATTCTAACTTTCTCAGCCTTTATCAGATTTTTGCATGCTGGAAAACTTATGTTTCCTTTAAAGTTGTATGTTTTCAAACCCTGGTTATTTATTTATGTGACAGTGATTACCAAAAAAAGAAAAACACAAAGCTACATAAACAGGTGGCCTTAAGAAAAAAAAAATCTTACATGAGGAGGAAGGAAGGAAGTTTGACTTGACGGTCTTCACCAATGAAACATAAAACTTGAGTGCATGTTTACACAGTAGGGAGACATACAAGTATTAATTTAAGGTAGTTCTGAAGCATCAAAAGAGGATGCACCATCCTGAATTTCTCTTCCCCCGAAATTCCCCCCACGGTCCTTTCAGTACAAGAGACACAGGTTGTTATTTTGTTGAGGGAGTGCTCTCCAGACAAAGAAAACAGAATATTCCATCTCTGAAAAAAAAAAAAGAAACGGGATTTTGTCAAAAAATGGGGATTGAAAAGTGGATGCATGGCAGTGGTATCGGTTGAGTCTGCTGCCATTATGTCTATATTTTAAAAAGGTTTTATTCTAGAGGGAAATGAGGCTTGAAGAAGAAAAGGAAGAAAGGAGAGCGGGAGCCTTAGTCCTTTCTGCCTCTCCACGACCGAGTTCTGAGTGGAAGGGCTGGAGGGAGAGATGCTGGGGATCTGTGAAGAGTTTATGGGAGGTCTGTCAGTGGGGAACTTGCATGAGCTGTTTCCCAGCCAAGTTCCTGTGGATGACACCAGATCCAGCAGGCACAGGAGAATGGGAGTGCTCATTCTTCTCATCCTAGTGCTTTGTTCCTTTGGGTACCTATGCTCCACACTGCTGGAATATTCCTCAGCCATCTCTGGTGCTGTAGTACCACTTAAATCCCCATCCTTGGACTCTTCCCTAAATCCATCGCTGCTATTGGAACTGTATCCCCAACTTTACCTCCGCTCCCTACCACTGGCTGCTGCTCCTTCCTTAGAACCCTCTCAGAACTTGGCACCACCATTCACAGGAGAGCACAGGTGAGAAAACCGAGGAGGCATCCATATTTCCTTTTCTTCTACTTCTTACCTAATCCATGAACGGATTATTCTGGCTTCTTACAGAGGGACCAGACAAGCTCAAGCCACCATCATCTCTTGCTAGCTTCTGCAACTGCATTCTCACTCACTTCCCTGTGGCCCCCCATCCCCTCTAGAGTATTTTCTGCCCAAAGCAGCTCCAGTGATGGGTCCCAAACCTTCCTTAATCAGATCATGTTACTCTTCATCCCAACCCGTTCTGGTGGTGGCTTACCTTGCAATGCATTCAGAATTAGGCGCAACCTCTTTGTTGAAGGTTGTGAGCCCCCAATAATCCAGACCCTGGTTCTTCAACATCCAACCTATCTCTGCCTTGCCAATTCCCTAGTAGCCACATTGGTCTTCTCCTTGGTTCTCAAATATTCCAAACGATTCCTTCCTTTCTCAAGGCCATTGCCCGTTCCTTTCTCACCACCTAAAATTCTTTTTACATTTAGATCTTTATGCAAATGTCATTTCCTCAAAGAGCTCATCTTTGACCACTGTACTTACAGTGGCCTGCCCCTCTTCACATCCAACTTCTTACCCTACTTTCTATCACAGTGTTATCGCGTCTTGAAATCACATTGGATATTCATTCATTTGCTTTCTACCTCCCCTTTTGAGACACACGCTCTATAAAGGCAGAAGCTTTCCTTTTTTTCCAAATGTATACTTAGCACTTAGAACAGTGCCTGGCGCAAAACAAGAGTGTCACAGATAGCTTCTGGGGAAATGAATAAAAACAAAACAATAAGGGGCGCCTGGGTGGCGCAGTCGGTTAAGCGTCCGACTTCAGCCAGGTCACGATCTCGCGGCCCGTGAGTTCGAGCCCCGCGTCAGGCTCTGGGCTGATGGCTCAGAGCCTGGAGCCTGTTTCCGATTCTGTGTCTCCCTCTCTCTCTGCCCCTCCCCCATTCATGCTCTGTCTCTCTCTGTCCCAAAAATAAATAAATGTTGAAAAAAAAATTAAAAAAAAAAAACAAAAAACAATGATATGGTAACTCTAGGAATGGGCAGGGCCTCTAATCATCCTCCCCCTAACAAAAGAAACATTTTTTCTATCCAGC
This sequence comes from Prionailurus viverrinus, assembly GCF_022837055.1. NCBI lineage: Eukaryota > Metazoa > Chordata > Mammalia > Carnivora > Felidae > Prionailurus > Prionailurus viverrinus. The sequence goes on from NC_062561.1 coordinate 78,111,274, forward strand.
CAATCACTGTTTATGATGAAAAACTAAACTGGAGGACTACATAAACAGTTAACCCAATTTAGAGTCTATCTGAATTATTAGAAATTTAAAAACTGTAACTCTGTCAAATGCATGACACAAGTGGAATTTTATAACAATTTGAAAAAAATAATTTAATAAATAAAACCATAATTTATCGATTGTACGGTAAAACCTTGGATTGCGAGTAACTTGTTCTGTACTTTTTCTGCAAGATAGGCAAACATTTCTAATAAATTTTAACTTGATAAGCAAGTGATGTCTTGCAATAGGAGTAGTACGTGTTGCTGAACATCTCATGATCACAACTGAGCTAATGGTTCTTGAAATTCACTTTGATATACAAGTGCTTTGGATCACAAGTACATTTCCGGAATGAATTATGCCCACAAACCAAGGTTTTACTGTATTTATAATGTCATTTTTTTGCTAAAAGATTAGTACATTCATGATAGTTATGAAATAATAATGTCCAATTCTTCATTATTTTACTTTATGACAGTTATGAAAGTATAATGCCCAATACTTCATCATTTTACTTCATGCCACTAAAAGAAATTCATTTAATACCATTAACATTGTCACTTTCTATAATTTGCAATGAATGGTGTATAATCTTGGGTTCTTGGAAACATTAGCTTATCACATAGGAAATGAGATATCCATTAGGTATTTTATTTTATTTTATTTTTTTAATTTTTTTTTCAACTTTTATTTATTTTTGGGACAGAGAGAGACAGAGCATGAACGGGGGAGGGGCAGAGAGAGAGGGAGACACAGAATCGGAAACAGGCTCCAGGCTCCGAGCCATCAGCCCAGAGCCCGACGCGGGGCTCGAACCCACGGACCGCGAGATCGTGACCTGGCTGAAGTCGGACGCTTAACCGACTGCGCCACCCAGGTGCCCCTCCATTAGGTATTTTAGATAAACTCAGAACCGTTGTTCTACTTGGTTTACTGTTGCTCTAAAAGTTTTCTGGGCGACATGTTCCCAGAAAAAGGAAGGGGACCATGGATTCGAAATATGAGACTTACTAAAAAGAATATTCAAATTTGTGACACTTTATGTGCGAAAGCGTGAAGCCATTTTACAATGATGACCTAGTTGGTAACACGCATGGTGATATACACATGATATGAACACAGCTTATGCATGGGACACACACGCTGGCACGTAGTGACATAAATGGTGACTTAAAAGGAACAATCAGGCTTGAATACTTGTATTAACAGCCAGTACAAGAAGAGGAGCTTGGCCAAATATTCTTACTGTCTTGGTCTGTTCAGGCTGCTCTAACAGAATACAACAGAAATTTATTTCTCAGTGTTCTGAAGGCTGCGGGGTCCAAGACGAAGGCACAGGCAGATTTGGGGTCTGTTCCTCTTCCTGGTTCATAGTCCTTCCTTGTCCTCACAAGGTGGAAGGATCTAGGGAGCTCTGTGGGGTCTCTTTTATAAGACCACCAATCCCATTCATGAGGCCCCCACCCTCATGACCTAAGTAAGTACTTCCCAAAGGCCCCATCTCCTGTTACCATCACCTTCGGGTTTAGATTTCAGCGTATGAAGTTTGAAGAGACATAATATGATTTGGAATCATATAACCCTATCTTCTTCAATGTGTTTTACTTCTTAACTTTTTATCATTTTAATTTTGAAACAATTTTAGCCTTAGAGAAGAGTTGCAAAGATAGTTCAAAGAATTCCCATGTAGCCTTCACCCAGCTTCTCCTAATATTAACATCTTGTGTAGTCATGGTTTAATTATCAGAATTAAGAATTAGCATCAGTGCAGCCCTATTAACTAAACAGCAGCCCTTCCTTTTCCCCCAGTGTCTTTGTTATGTCAGGAAGGAATTCAAGACCTCACACTGTTTTAATTGTGCCCCTGCTGAGTGTCCTCCAACCTGTGACCATTCCTTTGTCTTTTCCTTTTCCTCCTGACTCTGACACTTTTGGACAATACCAGTCAGTTGGCCAGTGTCATCTGATGTTGAGTTCAATCTTCTTTTCCCCCTGACCTGTTCTTCCCTTACATGATTCGTCATCAGCTTGGGGCGAAATGACTCATGTTAGCTCTGCTTTAGGGAATAAACACGGATGTGAGACACAGAGCAGAAAGCTGGGACACGAAGAAGCGATTGCAAGATCCTCAGAGATAGCAGCCCTAGAGGTCCACGCTGCAGCCGCCAATGAGAGAGGAGAGGGGAGAGGCAACACCAGGACTGATATTTGGGGCATCCAAGCTCTTCGTAGACTTCCTCCATCTTGAAACATTTTGGGACCTCGTTAAACCATAAGGATCCTTTTCAGCACATGTCCACAAGACGTCTACAGTTTAAAAAAATGTATACCTCAATAATCAGCAACAGTAGCTGAGGGTATTATGTGATCCCTGCTATTGAACACACAACTTTAGGAATAAAATGGAAAAATCATTTGGTGACCCTTTTCTCCATCTGGTGTTCTACCAACCTGGTTAGAGTTTGACATGCTGAGTCAATTTATTCACTCTGCATATTTAACATTTAAGATTAATTTCCTTTTGATCTCCCTTTCTTTTAATTCTAAAACTATCAGATTTTGAAGTTCAACATGGTCCAAGCCTCTCCACTTAAAAAAAAAAAAAAAAAGGAAGTCCTCAACTTCTATGTAGATAATAATCAATGTTTATCTCCTTGTTATGCTTAAGAATATTTTATGGGAGATAGCAATCAGATCTTGGGAATAAAAGTCCAATTCCCTTGCACTAGGAGAATAATTTACCTGACAACATTTGCTCTTATTCCCAGAGGCAACAACAAACCAAGGCACTTAAGCGTAGTCAAATTTAAGAAATGGGGAAAAAAAGCTTTTGAAAACTGAGTAACTTGTAAAATTAGGAATTAATTCTAAAAATTACAAATATGGGCACTTGGCTGGCTTAGTCAGTTGAGCATACGACTCTTGATCTCAGGGTTTTGAGTTCGAGTCCCATGTTCGGTGTAGAGATCACTTAAAAAATAAAATCTTAAAAAAATAAAAATTACAAATAAGTTATTTACCTAAGTGAAAGATAAATTGGTTGGCTCATTTCTAATGCATTCCCTAGGGCAGGTAGGTGTTATTTGCCTTATAAATTCAAGTTAAATGCAATTTAAAAATTAAAAGCACTGTTTTAAACCAAATGCCTCTACACCTCAGATGTCTATGTGCCTCTTGAGAAGACTAGATTTGGCCTCTCATATTACTTTTTAGGAAATCTGGGAATTTAGTGCCAGAGCCATTATATAATTATTACATTTTTGAAGAAGTAAGTTATTCTTCTGAAATTTTATTCGGAGTGAGAACAACTTGTTATTTCCCTTTTTTGCCCTCTAACTCATATCCCTTTATAGTGACTGAAATGAAATAATAACTCTTCCCAAATTAGAAGTGACCCCATTATAATTTAAATAAGTGAAATCAAGCAAGTCATATTTTTTAATCAGATATATGAACTTTTATTTGTGAGTATCCAACATTGATTTTTTTCAATCAACTTCTCTCTTCCTGAGTGTAATTTTATGAACAACAAAACTAGCTGGATCAGAGCCATGAAAGAAAAGGTTAAGAAACATGTCTTCATCTACATGATTCGAAGATGAAAATAAGCCAAATCAATGAAGAATTTCATATGGAAAATACGTTCCCCTTTCTTTCTAAGGTGTGATGTGACAAGTATCTTACTTCCCAATGATTCCACCTTTAGGATTGGGAGTCAGGCTCCCTGGGTATGAATCTCAGTCCTACACTCCACTGTGGGACTTTGGGCAAGCCAAGTATTCCCTGTAAATCTGTTTCTCCATCTGTAGAAAGCAGATGATAATATCCATACCTACCTTATATGGTTATAAAAATTAAATTACATAATCAGAGTAAAGTGGTGAACGTAGTTCTGGCACATATTAAGAAGTAATGAAATGTTAGCTATTACCCCCATCACTGTTATTTCAAAAATCTCTGAAGTTAACACAAAGAATAGCTTATTTCCTCATGTTCAGTTGAAAAATAAGATAAGCCTCTCCCCCTCCCTTGTTTTCTGTTTCTTTTCTAAATAAGGAGTGCCTTTATTTAACCCCAAAACACGTCAATGACGAGGAGAGGTAAAACCAATGTTTTCAAGTTCTTGGAAATTAATTGCACTGACAGTATCTTAAAATAACAGGTTTCCATGCTGCTTGGAGGACAAGATTCTGTTTTGTTCAATAGTTTGCAATCTGTGTATGCCAATTCTTAGAAAACAGTGTTAAAGGAGCAAATTCCATATTTCTACATTCTGGTTCCATTTATAGAAAGTCTTATTTCACATAATGTATTTTAAAATTTTGTTCCCCACTCATTAATGATCCTTAGGTTGAACAAAAATGACCTTTCTCAGTTCAATCCAGACACAGCATTAAAAAGGAATAATACCTCTTGGAATAGGAACAGTCCATTAGCTCAAAACTACAGATTAAAACACGGGACCCGTACATGAATGAGATGCCTTCGATTCTGTTCAAACCAGATCCTTTCATTTTGAAACAGGGAAAACCTTTCACCTTTAAAGGACATTAAACAAAAAACACACTTTTTACAAATGCTATTGAACAAGAGATTAGTTCTTTGCGTGTTCTGTCTTCTCAATGAGAACTTGTTTAGTCAGCTTGGCATCGAGGCTCAAAGACCGATATCTTCGCTCAAAGTATATTTTCTTCAAAATCGCATCAACGTAATTTCTAGAATTTTTACAAAACAAAGGGCCTAGAGGCAATATTCATAGACAAAGCCTCCCTGATGGGCTCTCTGTAGACAAACCGATTAACGTGGAGCCACTTCTTTTCTGAGATATGATCGTGTAAGTGAGATTTCTTCAATTTATGAGCAATTCGCTCTCTGCCTACTGGGCTTTTACACAACTCTTTGCGCTACTTGCAAAGTCCTTCTGTATTTCCTCTGTTCTAGTCCATCCAAGCTTCTGTGACAAAGTACTGCAGACTGGGTGGCCTAGGAGCAGCAGAAATTATTTTTTGTCATCCTGGGGGCTTCAAGGCTGAGGCCAGGCTGCCGGCGTGGTGGGGTCTTGTGAAAACCCTCTTCTTGGTTGAGGAAGGCAGCCTTGCGTGGTGGTCTTCCCATGGCAGAGGGGTGAGGGAGCTCTCTGAGGTCCCCTTCATGAGGGCGCTAATCCCTTTCACGAGGGCCCCACCCTCAGAACCGAGTCACCTCCTTGCCTCCTAAAGCCATCACACTGGGGGCTAGGATTTGAACATCTGGATTTGGGGACACACACACACTTGGTCCACAGAACTCACCTAAATATTCAGTCTCTGTAAGGCAACTGTCTTGTCACCTGTTCTGGGAAGATTTTCCTGAATCTCTAATTTTTTCCTGATTTTGAGGTCAGTGCTTAGTCTTTGACCTGGTTTCATAGCAGCTAACCAGCAGACCCTTGACAATCACGTGAATTCTGAAAAATGAGGGAAGTGGCTTAATGATCTCAAAGCTTAAGTAGTCTCATGAAGTTCTCATGACTCTATTGCAGACATGCCCACACAGTTTGTCACAGGACACTCCCTAGAGTTGTCTGAGACATTCCACTCCAGGGCTGTCACCTGCACCTCAGAAAGCATTTAGTTTCTACACAGAGCGTGCAGAGGTCAAAGGCAAGTGATATAAGGTGACGGGTATCCCAGGGAAGGGATAAAAACAAAGTTGTCTTGTAAGCAAAAGTGACACGTTAAACAGAGAGCTGCAAATGGTAACTTCATGTAGTAGCTGGCACCACTGGCCAGAGAATGACACATTTTCTCAGTCTGGAGAGACTGCGGTCCACGTACTGATGGGCCCCCCCACTCCCACAAAAAACACTCAACCACAGCATCGGTAGCTGCTGCAAACAAGGGAACAGTGATAGATGGACATATCCTAGGGTAGAGAGTAGAAGATGCTGGAGAAAAGGCATTTTGGCCATTTAAAATTTCTTAGAGATTTGGACAAATGTGACAGAAATTAAGTTATTTTCTGGCAGTGATCCGAATGTGAGCTTTTAAAACGCAGACATTTCAGAAATCTGTATTACTCCTTATATGAATTGATTTGTCTCGTTCTGTGACCACAGGCGGCACGGTATTTGAGAGACAGTTTCCCTCCCAGGCTCAGCCCCCATCAGGCATCAGCAAACAGCAGGTTCTTGCCTACGTCACCAAGTTCAAGTCTCCCGAACAAGACAAGACTTATCTTCACACCTTTAATGGGCGACTGTCAACCCCGACTGATTGGGGTTTGCTGCTTGCCTGTCTGCTGCTGTCTTGTTCAATAGAAAGCACACTGCTAGATTAAAAGCGAGTGTTTGGGGACTGTTCACAGGATCTGCTCGGCGTTGGGAAAATGAGCACCCGAATGAGGTACAATTTCAAAGATCAATTCTGACCTGAGATGAGATTTATGGGAACGGTGGTGTCATAAGATGCCAAGCCCTTCCTCAACACTGACAGAAGCAGAGACCCAGAATGTGTGTAGGAGTAAAGGGGCCAAGTTTGCAAGTCTGTGACGGTACCAATTGGTTAGGCAGCCAGCCCCAAGTCTGCGTAATATTGGCTGAAATTCCCATGTATTTGCATTGTTTTGAGCTAAGTCATTCCGAGGTACGATTACAACAGGAGTCTTGGTGCCCCCGACACGTGGTGGCGGTACCATCCCTGACCTTCTCCCCACTGCCAGTCTCTCTTTCCTTGCCTGCTTACTTCATTGGAACCCATTTGGGAAGCATTTGGTGCACAAGTATTGAACACCTCCCATCACACACTTCCTCTCTCTGTCCTCTCCCTTCTGTTAATGCCTGTGGTGTGTCAGCAGGCCCCAGGCTCCGTTCCCATCCACCTACTCCTGGAAATAAATGGGCTGCTAATCTTTGGTCTAGTTATTAAAGGATCACAGGTAGCATGTAACACTCCCAGAATTGCCCTTACAGTGTTTCATCACTCATAACGTAGATCATCAGAAATCTACTCAAAATAGATGTTTTTCAACTATGATCTGATGCAAGAGAAAAACTGCCACGTATGCTTTATTATCCCAGAGGTGTCCACTGGCCAGGATACCGAACCAAGAGACAAAAGCTTAGACGCCTCTATTTCTCAAAAGTTCTATGCCAAAGGCTCTATTCCCAAATACTTTGAAAACTGTAAAGCTACAGACGACCATGTAGCTAGGCTGGTGCATAAACCCGTTACGTTCTTACCCACATGTCTGTCCTAACACTGTGTCTTTTTGAATACTTACAAAACTGGGGGAAAAAAGACCCTATAATCTAAGAAAGTAAACATCTCATAATAAACAAGGCCTCAGGGTCACGGAAAACAAACCAAGTGTAATTTGACACAAGATTTTACAACCTAAGGGAGAAACTCTTGCCTTAGAGAGAGACACTGTGGGTTTTACACAGAACTTTTAAATAAAATGCACTCCATCAAGTCAAATATATTAAGAGGAACAGTACCTGCTTCTCCGCACCTTTGTCATAGTGCACACAGGATGTGGGGAAAAGAAAGAGGCACAGCATCAGAGCCTGTAAGATGTCATAATCTGGAAGCCACTGCACAAGGGCAGCAAGGTCATTCCAATCTATAGGAAAAGACATCGCCAGGGGTGCCTGGGTGGCTCAGTGGGTTAAGCATCCGACTCTTGATTTTGGCTCCGGTCATAATCTCGCGGTTCATGGATCGAGCCCCGTCTGGGCTCTGCACTGATGCTGCAGAGCCTGCTTGGGGTTCTCTCTCCCTCTCTCTCTGCCACTCCCCTGCTCTCTCTCGCGCGCGCGCTCTCTCCCTCTCTCTCCCTCTCAAAATAAATAAGTAAACATTAAAAAAAGAAAAGACGTCTCCAGAACGGTCATGCAGCAATAAAGGCAAGAATACACCATGTATTACTTTAAACATTCTTGTTAACCCTTTCTAAACACATTACAGCTATAAATATCTTTAAAATGTCACAGCTCCTATGATACAGGGATGGGTCAGCATAATGCCATTCTTCAGCTTCAAAGACTGATGTGTTCCTCTGGCTGAGTCTTTGCCACACCAAGAGGGCCACCCCCACCCTCCTGTGGCAGCTCAGGCTTTCCCCGATACTTGGCATTCAGGCTCAAGATATGCTGCTGGGAGGTGTGACAGTGCTTTGTGACTTCCCATGTCCCAGGCTGCTTCTTCTGCAAACAGTCACCTGGCTCATTCTACACTCCACGTACCTGTCCAAAGCACTAATCACCTTCTCACATCCTCTTGTGGGTTGAATTGTGCACCACCATCAAGAAACATACTGTGGCATCCCAAGCCCGAGACCTCAGAATGTGACCTTATTTAGACATAGAGCCTTTACAAAGGTAATCAAGTGAAAATGAGGATGCTGGGGTGGGGGCTTTACATAATACGGTTGGTGTCCTTATTTTTCAAAAAGGTGAAATTTGGACAAACGCATAGAAGGAAGAATGTAAAGATGTAAAGAGGCAGGGAGGAGATCACCATCTACAAGCTTAGGAGAGAGGCCTGGAATAGAATCTCTGTCCCAGCCACAGGCAGAACCAATCTCGCCGACGCCTCGATTTCAGACTTTAGCCTTCAGGACTGAGAATAAATTTCTGCTGTTCAAGCCACCAGATTGTGGTATCTTCCTACGGTAGCCCTAGAAACTAATACATGCACACTATCTAATTTATTCAGCAGTGTATTACTTCATGATTTATAGTATGCCCACCCCACATACAGGCCACCGTGTAAGTTCATGAAGGCAAGATGTTCTCTGTTTTGTTCACTGATCATCAAACATTTGTAGCTGCTGAGAATGGAGCTTGGAGTTCGTCACTGTTCAGTTAACACTTATTGAATGGGTAAATTATTTCGAGGGACAGAATTTACAATATTCATATGTAATTTGCTGCACGAGTTGGAGCTAAAAACTAAAGAAGTTCGGTGTAACGGCCTACTTATTAGTTAATATTGTCCCTCAATATGCCTTGTCAGATGTTGAAACATGAGAATAAGATTCTTAGGTTTGAATTGTTTTTTTCTAATTATATCTCCACTTATGTCACAATTTCTGCGTGAAGTTCGTGGTTGGCTAACTATTTGATTTTGATCGGAAACATAATTTGACATTCTTTAAATCCTGAATCAATTAAGCATCTTGAAGCATAACTAAGATGCAAAACAAACCAACAAACCAACAAACAAAAGAACAACACCAGAGCAGAAACAAATAAGCAATACTAATTAAAATGGGCTGTTGTAAGAATTTACTTGGGAAAAAGCTGACTCATCGACATCACTAACTATCCGAGACCAACCCTGGACAATGCTGTCATTTATAGATGAGAGAGGGAAGGCACAAAGAAATTAACTTTATTCTCGGGTTTCACAAAATGGTAGCGGGACCTCTGGTGGGTTATATGAAGCTAAGATAACAATAGGACACGTATAAAACCATCCTTTTTGTTTATCCAGAAGACAAGAGGCTAAGATAATATCTGCAGCCAAGTAGAGTGGGGCAGGCAAACCAAATAACGATAATAATAATAAAAATAGTAATCAATAGAGGCTCTTTTTTAAAGAATGGAAGGAAAAGTAGAGATTGCTCACTCCAACATGTATTTTTTTTTTAAGAAAATATTAACCGTCTAATATGTGCCAGGGACAATAATTAGCACTGGGGATGAGGAAGGAACATCAAAGCTGATATAACCACCACCTGGAACAGGTAAGATATTGGGGGCTGTCATCATAAAGCAACTCTTTCCTTCTCTTCTCCACCCATTTAAATCTCCTCCATGTGATAGCTTCCTCCCACTTCTGTGGATGAAATCCAGGATGGGTTCCAAGTGCCTCCTTATTCCCAGCTGAGAAAACAATGTTGTAAATGCTGGAGGTCAAGTCATGGTCTTAGATCAGTAATTGAAGTACCCAGTCCAGGGGCGCTTGGGTGGCTCGGTCAGTTAAGCAACCAATTTCAGCTCAGGTCATGATCTCGCGGTCTGTGGGTTCAAGCCCCACATCAGGCTCTGTGCTGGCAGCTCAGAGCCTGGAGCCTGCTTCATATTCTGTCTGTCTGTCTGTCTCTCTGCCCCTCCCCTGTTCATGCTCTGTCTCTCTCAAAAATTAATAAACAATGAAGTACCCAGTCCAGTGGAACCATAAATAATTTCCAAACGTTATTTGAAACTCTGATTGCTCCTCTGCCCTGCTGGCTTCTCCCTTTCCTGTGTCCTGTCCTCCCTTCTTGCTTAATTGCTGGCATGGGCAGTCCTCAATTGCAGGCTGATGGAAGGTGACTCTGTTTCACGGAGTACTTTTTAAAAATTAATTAATTTATTTTGGGGGAGGAGTGTCAGAGAAAGAGGGAGAGAGGGAATCCCAAGCAAGGCTCTGTGCTGTCAGTGCAGAGCCTGACATGGAACTCAGTTTCACCAACCGTGAGATCATGACCTGAGCTGAAATCAGGAGTCAGAGGCTTAGCTCACGGAGCCACTCAGGCGCTCCTTTGGAGTAGCTTTGAGGAATCTTCAAGACCCCCTCCTCTTCTGGTCCCTGGAGGTCCACCCCAGGAGGGCCCCACTCCTAGGCCAGTGCATCACTAGTCCAGCTGATTGGCTGTGGTTTTCCTCTGTCCGCAGGCATCTGGCCACACCTCCAGCTTCTTTGTGCTCTGCCTTTGTCCCTTCAAGCTGCTCTATCTGACAGGATCTAAGGCAATCCCTTGCTTGCTGTCTCCGTCTCCCGTGGAGGCCCATGCTAAACACTCATGCATCCTTTTTCCCATCAAATTCTGATAGTTGACAGGACAAATATCAGACAGAGACAGTCCCCTCATACGGCAAATTTTCAAGCCTCTGTTTCCAGGAGTGGCTGGACAGGGGCAAAGGACATACCAGGGTTTCTCTATCTCACTAAGTATGTGTCCGCTGTCCCGGTTTGGAAGGTGACCTCTATTGTCTTGGGCCTTGGCAGAATCTAGACAAAACAGTTTCATTTAATATCCAGTTTTATCAAGACTGCAAGAAGGATCTAGCCGGAGCAGACAGACGAGCGTTGCATGGGGGAGTCACATCCCAGGAGCACTGGGGTGGTGGGCAGGACTGAGGGGGCAAAGAATGTTAGGAACACAAAGGATGTCAGTATGTGGTACAGTGTTAGCAAAGTCCAGAGGAGGAAAGGAAAGAGGAAATGGAGAGGAGGGGGAAGGAAGCACATTGGGAAATCTTGTTATCCATGTTGACGTAGCAGTTCATTGAGGGCATGTAAGGCTTGCTCTGATATTTTAGTTCCCATGAAGAGTTGTTATATGGGAAAGAAGAAGAACCCCCTAGCTTTGATTTACATCTTATTCAACTTGCAAAAATTCTAGAATTGTTTTTCAATGTGAGTAGTGTTGTTGAGAAAGAGGAGGAAGGAGAGGAGGAAGAAGGGGGGAAAGAGGTAGAGAGGAGGTCCGTTCCTTACTATTCCAAGTCACCGGGTAGTCATTCGACTTCATGGCAATTTACCCAGCTTTTATGCATTTTTCAGAGTAATCAGTACTTGATGTAAGCACTGAGGCTGGGACAACTAACTTGTGAGGTGACCAGAAGCCAGTGTCTACACTCACTAGAAGTCCCTTTCTTCCCGGGGGTGAGACCTTTAATTTTTAATAACTCCACGGATCGATAGGCCCATGACTTCTGCCCCCCATGGGAGACAAAGAACAGAGACGATTAAGATAAAATAGCTCAGCAGAACATAGGGATTACATTTATGTCAGCCAGCAAAATGATCGACGATTAAATAAACCACAACATAAGAAAGAAAATAATCTTCTGACAGTCATCTCAAAGAAGCCAACAATGGATTCAGCCAAAGTGACGTGGGGGGTTTTAATTTTCTTTTCTCTCTCAGTGTAAAATCTTACCTGTACATAACGTTGTGTGTTTTAAAGCAAAACTGATAGAAAGGAAAAAAAAAAAGATCTGCAAAATATATCTCCACCTAGAATTTTGGGTATCATAGCTGACGACGAAATGAAAAGGAGACGCTTTCCAAGGTCTTTGACTACAACAATAAAAAGCATAATGCTGCATAATAAATATCCGGATGGATAGCTGAGAAGATACTTTGCTAAGAAGTGTGCAACTGAAGCCTGGACCGGAGGAGACCATGTGATAATGGAACAAACAAATAACATCGCATCAAAGATACTTCTTAGATTTGTACTAAGTCCTTCCGGAACTTGTATTACTATTGTCCCTGTAAGAAGGTCTCTTTTTTTTTTTTTTTTTTAAATTTTTAAAAAAAATTTTTTTTTCAACGTTTATTTATTTTTGGGACAGAGAGAGACAGAGCATGGACGGGGGAGGGGCAGAGAGAGAGGGAGACACAGAATCAGAAGCAGGCTCCAGGCTCCGAGCCATCAGCCCAGAGCCTGACGCGGGGCTCGAACTCACGGACCGCGAGATCGTGACCTGGCTGAAGTCGGACGCTTAACCGACTGCGCCACCCAGGCGCCCCAAGAAGGTCTCTTAATAAATTACTATTTTAGTGGATGTTCACACGAAGGTATCAATTAAAAACGGTAATCTTCAATTTACTAGATGTCACTAGTTAGTAACTTCTTGAAGCTAAACTGGGAAATATTTCCACAGCTTTCAGACTGACTCTGGTAGTGAATAACGAATGTACTGGAGAAGATCTCGGCAACTTAAAAATAAAGGAGACCGCCAAATAATGGTTTTTAGGAGTCAAAACTGCCCTTGTAAATGTGTGGACTACATGGTGTGACCACATAATACATCATTCAGAATGGGACACTTGAGAGTGACGAAGGAGCTATTAAGAGTTAAGCTAAGGCCAAGTATAAACCGGCATCATCTGGGGCCCATGTATACACAACCTTTCTGATGACCAGGTGGCAGGGCTGGTGATACTGCAGAGACTAATTTCATCATGAAAGTGTTTCCTTAAGTATGTGTATCCGAAATAAAAATGTACCTGCAGAGATATAATGTATTCTTCACATCATGGAAACTTCAGGGCAAATTCTGTCATTAGAGACTTTTTGCTGTGAAAATGCCTAAGATAAATGGGATTTTCATAGGAGAGGAAAAACAAAAAAAAGCAGTAGGTTAATTGTGGACCAGAGGTCATCTTCCAGAAATGTGTGGGCCATGCTCGGTGGATGCTGGCAGCCAAAAAGAGGCCAGGAAGCCACAGTGGGGGCAGAAACAAAAGCAAGAATCAGGGAACGAGGAAGGAGGGCAAAACCCACTCTACCAACATCTCCACACGTTTGTGTATGGCCAGCAAAGTAGCAGAGATGGGACAAGGGGGGCATGCTAATGAAGAGAGCCAATGATGTCCTGCTTCATTAAATTAAACAACATATTCTTGAGTTCCCGTTTTGTGCTAGGTCCTTAGAGAGATGCAAAAAAATATAAGGCATACGTTCCCCACTCCCCACCCCAAAGAAATTAACAGGCAGTTGAGGGGCTACATGAGAAATGAGAGTGTTAACGTCCTCCAAAAAAGACCAGCTTTTATAAGACAAGAGAAACTAATGGAACTAGTCTGGCTGGTTGCCTTTGTGTTCGTGGTGGCAGGTAGTTGAAATGTCATTTTCAAAAACTGAGAAAATCTTATTCGACGGCACTAAACAAGTTGATTCCACTGGTAACACTTTTTTTTTAAGTTTTTCTTTCTTTCTCTTTCTTTCTTCCTTTCTTTCTTTCGAGAGTAGGGGAGGGGCAGAGAGAGACAGGGAGAGAGAGAGAAAATCCCAAGCAGACTCTGCATGGTCAGCTTGGTGCCCAATGCAGGGCTTGAACTCATGAACCATGAGATCATGGCCTGAGCTGAAACCAAGAGTCGGACGCTTAACTGACTGAGCCACGCAGGGGCCCCCACTGGTCACACTTTTAACTTCCATGGTGGTCGTTGAGTTGACTGATGACCATGTGCACTCAGTCAGCTGTGCGGTGACACTGAGAAAAGTCAAGATCTTCCCAAACACAGGTCCATAACAGACTCACTGAAGGTTCTGGACTGAAGGCCGTGGTAAGCCTCCCACTAACTGCTCAGGGCCTCCCAGGAGCTGCAGGCAAATCAGAATATTCTCCTACTTTCTTCTGAAGTAGCCACCAAGGACTACATGGCTAAGCCTTTGAGGTTTGTCACCGTGAACTCCTGGGCATTTCTTTCTGAGGTTTACCTTTTTATGTTATTGCTGCTTCTGCTGGACAGCAACTTTGTCATTTTCTCTGAAACTATAATAGTTTGCTAGGGTGTCCTAACAAAATCCTACAGACAGGTGGCTTAAACAACAGAAATTTACTGTCACTGTTCTGGAACCTAGAAATCAGACATCAGGGTGTCAGCAGGTTTGCTTTCTTCTTTTTTTTTTTTTTATTTTTTTTAATGTTTACTTATTTTTGAGAGAGAGAGACAGAGCACAAGTGGGGGAGGGCAGAGAGAGAGGGAGACACAGAAGCAGGCTCCAGGCTCCGAGCTGTCAGCACAGAGCCTAACGAGGGGCTTGAACTCACAAGCTGTGAGATCATGACCCGAGCCGAAGTCGGACGCTTAACCCAATTGAGCCACCCAGGCGCCCAGGTTAGATTTCTTCTGAAGCTTCTCTCCAAGGTGTATAGATGGTCAGCTTCTCCCTGTTTTTTCACATGGTCCCTCCTCTGCATCTGTTTCGAAATCTTCTCTTCTTGTAAGGATAATCATCATACTGGATTAGGGCCTACTCTAATGACCTCTTCTTATCTTAATTATCTCTTTAGAGACCCTGTCTCCAGAGACAGTCACATTCTGAAGTGTGGGGTTAAAGACTGCCTTAGTGACCTCAGATGCCATAACAAAATACCAGAGACTGGTGGCTTAAGCGACTGCAATTTATTTTCTGACACTTCTGAGGACTGGAAGTCCAAGATCAACGTGCCAGGTTTGGTGTCTGATGACCCATCTCACCTTGGGTTGCAGAAGGCTGTCTTCCTGTTACGTCCTCACGTGGTGCAGAGAGAGAGAACTGCTATCTCTTTCTCTTCCTCTAAGGACACCAGCCTTATCAGATTAGCGGCCCATCTTCATGACCTCACATAACCTTTGTCACCTTGTCAAAGTCTCTAGCTCCAAATACAGTCACATTGAGAGTTAGGCCTTCAACAAATGAATCTGGTGGGGGCGGGGGGGGGGGGAGGACACGATTCAGTCTGCAGAAGACTTCCACACACAAATGGAGAGGGCGGCACAATTCAGCCCACAATGGAAATATTCCATTATTAAGAGCAATCTCCTGTGGCCTCTTCCACATTTAGTTCTGGAGGCATGCAAGACAGAACATACAGGGAAGCTTCCCAGTCCTAGGGCTCCAGGAGGGACAGCTGTGCTACCAAGAAGAACATGTACAAGGCTCTTTTCAATCAGGAGAGTATCTCAATATCCCATTCCAATGCTGAATGAGACCTATTCCAATATCCCATTCCGATGCTGAATGAGCTCAGGAGACCGAGCTGCTATGACTGACTGTCAGGAGACCAATGGCAGTGATAATCATAGCAAGGACGAGACTGTAAGGTATCATGGAGACATGCCTCTCTGGTGGGGCCAAGTAATGATGACATAGGGCACTCACAGAAAGTACTGTGAAAAGCCTCATCACTAGCACTGAATGAAAGAACTGGAATAAAATGCTGAAGTGTCATCTTTGTCAACTTAAGCTGCGTTGTATCAGACGAGGTAATGCAGTCCCTTCACAGTGTCCTGGAGATGGGATTGTCACACTCTACCTGCTCACATCCTCCTGTCAGGACTTCCACTGTGTGTGTGTGTGTGTGTGTGTGTGTGTGTGTGTGCATGTGTGCGTCTGGAAAATTACTTCCAGGTGAAAATTATAAAGCAGGAATTATAAATATTAATTGGTTGATATTAATCAGACTGCCTGTGTGTGTGTGTTCATATAAATGTATATAAAATCAGTTAAGATAATGGCAGAGCCTGAAGTAAGAAAGGTGGTCCTGGGGAAATATTTGAAGGGGAGAACTCTACCCTTTGTGGAAGGGAACAGCTGTAACCCTAAGTCAACGTTCTGGTTTGCATTGCCCTCAATCCCACAAACATCTGCCGAGAGACTCTAAGCAGTGAGCTAACCCTCCCAGTAAGGAAACCACCATTAGAACCATTCCTGAAGTCTGCCGTTCCAGACGCCATCTGCATGTATCTACTTCTCTTTCGAACTCCATGCAGTGTCCATAGCTGATTGCCTTCTGCCTGTCCCTTGTATTTCCTTTCTCTTCTCTAGGCCTCAGAGAGGCCAAGAAGAGGAAGAATCACTTAGAGACGCTCCAGGATTCAACCTGTAATCTGTGTGTTCCCTGACACGAAGGTAAAACGTCTGCGAAATGTCAAGGAACTTTGATGAAAACTTGGAAATGTTTTGCAAACTCACTGCACCCATCTGGTGCTTCTCGACTGGCATGTCTATTAATTGCATGTACATGTCAGCCAACAGAAATGATTCCCAGGCATTCCTGTGTCAGTGGAGGCAATCCCCCAGGATTCTGCTCTTGTTGTGTGTGAGCTGTTCCCGACTCTGCCAAAGTCTCTGTTTGTATTTAAACACTACTTGATATTAACATTTGGCTTCCAACACTTTGATTTTTAGAGCTCCCCACAGACACGACCTTGGATTCATCCCTTTGCTCTGTATTTGTCAAGTAGAATAACCTATTACAGTTTCCAGTTTTAGGCCCTAAGGACCTAATCCCTGGCTCTTGTCTGTTTAATTAGTGGTCACAGAAAGGAGGGGAATCAAAAACTTACTTTGATGTTTAATATTAATATATCTTCCTATATATAGAAAATTCCAAATCCTAAAAATAACCCAGGGATTGGCATATAAGGCTTATGACGAAATGACGGCCATTCTGAAAAATGGTTAAAATTGGGGTGGCTAATATGCTCTTACATAATTGATCCTGATATAGATGAACTTGACTGATATTTATTCATTCTCCCTCCACCAGCTTGACAATGTTCCAGAAGTAGAAAAATAATGGGCAATTCATTTTTCACCCTGGTTGTCCTTTTCAAAAAAAGAATTTGGTATTTTTTTTTCTCTAAACTCCATGGTAAAGGTTATAATTTCCACCTTTAAAAATCATTTTGAAGGAAGAAGTGTGGAATGATTCTCCCTGCAAAACGATTACCTTTTTTTACACATTCTCTTACCATTTTGGCTATCCAAAGCTTAACATTGTTAAAATTCAGATTTTGCCCAGTTATCCAATGGATTCAAAAGGGTGAGATTTTGCCCTCACCCCAAAAAAGAGACACGGAGTCTTAAATGTTGATGGTTTTAAGTAATTCATTCATAAACAAATATCCAAAAAAATCCCAAGCAATACAGAATAAATGGACAAGAACACATATGCCCTCTCACGGATACTTCTCAAAACTGAGTGGAAGCATTTTAAAATGGTGGCCCTTGGGTCGCCTGGGTGATTCAGTTGGTTGAGTGACTCTTGGTTACGGACTGAGGTCATGATCTCACAGTTTATGAGATCAAGCCCCGTGATGGGCTCTTTGCTCACAGCACAGAGACTGCTTGGGATTCTTTCACCTCTTCTCTCTCTGCTCCCCTCCTCCACCACTCATGCTCTCTCTCTCTCTCTCTCTCTCTCTCTCTCTCAAAATAAATAAATGAACATTAAAAAAATGGTGGCTCTTGGGTACTTCTTTTGTGGAATAAGTAAATACTATAGCAGGTTTTGCTGGTTTGGGAATTCATTAATTTTTCTTTACTTATTGCTGTTCCCAGTACAGATTATGTCCACATGTTACTTATGATAAACGTGACCTACTAATATTGAGTAAATAATGTGACACCTGTAAGTGTCTTGATGACTGACATATCCCTCAACACCAAACACAATGGCCAACATGCAGTTAATGCTTAATATATATTTGTTATATGATTAAGAGAATGAATTGTTGGTTAGGAAAACATAAGCATTACATTCTTCCAACTTGAAAATGTGCGAGAAACAAAAGCATTCTCTTTGAATTTTTAACAAATAAGAAAATAGACTTCCTCACTCTTGGCCAGGAGCGAAATCTGTAAGTGAAGAAGGCTGAATACAGGGGTGATATAAGAGCTCCCATTTTAGAGCAAAATGCCTTGGTGGAACTGAAAATATCAATCTTAGTGAGTAGCATATTCATAGGTTATAGTAAGTATAGCTTTTGCAACCAAAATCCCCATAAAACCAATACAGCTATAGGTTGCATGCGTGGCATTTACTGTAGAAGCCTCAGACTCAGGGATGTGGCTAGATATAGGCACCTGCAATAGAAACTTCATATCAGCTCTCTTACTATTTGTTTAATGGGAAAAACAATGCAGGTGGGGAGTTACAGAGAAAATATATACACCTAAGACAGACACGCGTTTTGTCATACTCTCAGAAGGAAAGAAATGCTGTTCAACCTTTCACATAAACCTATTTGTATATACAAGTATATATACCTATATATTATATAAGTTAGTGCTCTTTTGTATGGAGATACACACATCTAAAATAGAAAAATGGATGTGTGTGTATATGCATGAATGTGTGTTCGAGCATGCCTGAGCATGTGCACGTGTGTTTGTGTGCATTCGCGTGTGCGTGCGCACAGGTGTGTGCATGTGTGTGTGTCTCTGTAAATAAGCACTTACGTTGGCACACACAGCCAAACACCCACAACGTAGTGAGATGTCCGACGTTCACAGTTCATCTGAAATACACTGTACTTCCCGAAAAGTAACCCCTCAAAACTAAAACAAAACAAAAGACACACACAATGCCTGAGAGAAGAAATCAGTTTAGCTGATGAAAAAGTAAGGTCCCCCTTGCCCACCTGCTCTGTGCCACCGTTTCTCAAAACTGCATGGCGGGCCGTGTTGCCACCAGGATACCTCAGCCCTGAGTCTCCGGCCTGCAGATCCTTGATTAATTCAAATTCTCTGGCTTTCCATTCTCTGGAAGAGTTCAGACTTTCTTCACATCCTACCAACACTCTCAGGGTTTCAAGTGATGGGGAACTCCTGAGACATACTACCAAGAGGAAAGGAAGGAGCAGTATGCCCCAAATCTCAGCTTTGATTTCTATTAAAATGCTTTGATTAAAAGACTTTGACTAAACATGTCATTAAAAAGACCAAATAAGGGGGCGCCTGGGTGGCTCAGTCTGTTAAGCGTCCGACTTCAGCTCAGGTCACGATCTCAAGGTCCGTGAGTTCGAGCCCCGCATTGGGCTCTGGGCTGATGGCTCGGAGCCTGGAGCCTGCTTCTGATTCTGTGTCTCCCTCTCTCTCTGCCCCTCCCCCGTTCATGCTCTGTCTCTCTCTGTCTCAAAAATAAATAAACGTTAAAAAAAAAGACCAAATAAAAACAACCACTGAAAGCAGTAAAACACAATAAGGTATGTGATAATTATATCATTCTGTGTACCCTGTTGTTGCAAAATTAAGTTATTTATAGAAAATAATGTTAACTAAAGTCAATGCATCATGATGCTCCTTTTAAAAGACAATAATGTTTCACTTTAAACAATTTTACAAGACCATAATGTATAATAAAAATGAGACTAGACTTAAACTTTTGCCAATACTCTGCATGACATTTGCTTAAAACCCTATTTATACCTCTACCTGAGAATTGTGTACTATGTCTCATGCATGTAATTGTTTAATAAATGATTTGCAAATCATCTAATTTTCTAGCTTTTCCAACATAATTAGGCATATTAACATGTATGAATTTAGCCTATTATCAATTATCTATGCAAATTGAGGCATGGGTTATTGAATTGATTAGCTAAACTCTTAAAATAGTAAACAATTTACTTGGTGGTTAGTTTTTTTTCTATATAATTTTAGGTAAACTTTAAGAAAAATTTGCATTCATAGAATAGACTTCAACAGGGAGAAGAGGGCCTTCAACTACGCTGTTTGGCAGTGGTTCTCAAGCTTCAAGCATCAAAGGCATCTGGAGACTTGTAATAACATGGATTGGTCGCCTCATAGGAGGTCTGGGTTGGAGCCCGAGAAACTGTTTTTCTAACAGATTTCTGGTTGACATTGATGCTGCTTGTTTGACACGCACACCTGAAAACTGCTTTAGGACAAAGTTAACCTCAAGGTAGTTGCTAGCGCTGAGATTTCAAAGTGTAGATTACCAGCAGTTAACATTCATGAATGGAGATAACAATGAGAGGTTTATCAGATGTCCCAAATGAAAAATTGTTTCCAGGAAGTTTGATTTTTTTTTTCCAACCAATTCA
Organism: Prionailurus viverrinus; assembly: GCF_022837055.1. Classification (NCBI taxonomy): domain Eukaryota; kingdom Metazoa; phylum Chordata; class Mammalia; order Carnivora; family Felidae; genus Prionailurus; species Prionailurus viverrinus. The sequence goes on from NC_062561.1 coordinate 78,131,640, forward strand.
TGAAGGTAAAGCTTTTGGAAATTAGTTCCGTTGATAGTGAATCATTTGCTCTTCTGGTTCTTTTAAATTAAGATCACCCAATTTCAGTGAATAATTTTTAGGTACCATGGAAAGTTAAATATATAGATCAGATTTTAGAAATGTTTTAACAATTGAAGAACTACTTTGCAAATTATTCCAAGCACACTACTGTCATTGAGCTGTTTTGAAAATAAAGCCTGTGAAGTTTTGCTGTATTTGTTCAAAATAAGTGGAGACTTTTCACCAAAATATTTGATAAAGCATCAAAACACTTCAGCTTTTGATTCTTAGAGTGCTTTTTAGTACTAATAGCAATTGAAAACAAAGTGTGTAAAATGGAAAAACAAAACAGTATTTTTTATAAAAGCAAGAAAGGAACAGAACGAATTAATCTGAATAAAATAATGTGACAAGAGTTTTGTGTTCAAGATTTACTTTTGATATTCTAGTATAGAGCCTTGGAATATATCAACTCATGGGAAGAATCTTTTGAAGGAACTCCTATTTTTAACTGAAAAATTTATTCTCTGTTACCAAGATTGCCTAGTATTTGGAAAGCCTAAAGTTTTGAAGCATGTAAAATTCACAAAGTATTTAAAATGATAATGATAAATACACATTGTTCTGGTTTGTCACAAAAATATTTCAAAGGTAGTATCACTTGAAACAAAAAATGTGATAATATTTTCATTCAAATATTTATCTTTTTAAATATAAACAAAGTTATATTCAGAATACTCTCCAACTAGTAAAATTTTCTCTATTTTTTTCTAGCATCTGTAAAGGTAATTTTTCCTAAATTAAAAATAGGATAGCATGACCAGAATTAACTGGGCATAGCGATAGTTTCAAATTTTGTGAAAATAAGTGAGACAATGTAAAACACATCTTTAAAAAAAAAGTTTACTTATTTTGAGGCAGGGAGGGGCAGAGTGAAAGGGAGGGAGAGAATCCCAAGCAGGCTCCACACTGCCTGACATTGGGCTCGAACTCATGAACCATGAGATCATGACCTGAGCTGAAATCAAGTGTTGGATACTTAACTGACTGAGCCATCCAGGTGCCCCTAAAATGCATCTTTGATGAAGACTTCAGAAAATTATATTTTTAAAAAATTAAGACCATATTTTAAAAAGCAATCTACCGGAAAATACCAGGGATATAATATTTGGGAAAGATGCAGCCAATACACCAATTAAAAGTATGTGCAAATTTATCAAGAATAACAATTGTGTTAGTGTTACTACTTAATGTTCAAAAAATTCAGATGAGGTTACTAAGGGCTGTTTTGTTTTAATATGCATGGATTTTGTTATTTTTTATTTTTGAAATGAATTTCACTGAAAATGATTTGCACATAACTCTTTTCCAAGAGCTTCCAAAACAGTTTGTTGGTCAATACATACATTTTTAAAGTAAAGTATTTCAAACATCCTTTTTCAATACTCAAAATTGTCTCCAGTTGGGCAACAGATGATATGGTTGATCAAATTTCACTATACTGCTCTTGTATTTTTCTAAAATGTGTTTAATCTCTTTTCTGAACTATCTTTGAAACCTAGCAAAAAGTAAGACAAATTTAAGTTTGCTTTTATTAACTGGTCTTGACATGATCAATTTTGCTTTTTATCTTTAAAAGTGTCTTAAACAATCTTCTGTTGCGACATAGTTTATAAACCAAAGCTTGATGTATCTATCATTCTGCTCAGAAGTAACTGATGGGGCCGGTTTAGATAAGAATCCACAGAGGCACTCCTTCCCCACTGAAATTATTTAGATACCTGATTAGTGCAACCCCACGAGAGGGGCTCCGAGAATGCTATAGAGTAAATGAGGTCTTAATTACATGTATATTCTGATGTGGCCAACATATACATCCGTGTTAACCACCGGGAACCTAACATCAACTCCAGGATGTTACAAGGATTTCATTTTCTTGTCCAGCAATCCACTGGGGAGTATGCTGTCTCTTTAAAATAAAATCCGAAATATCTTTATCACAACAAATACTGGAGATAAATTAAAGCAAATTATTATTTTGTCAACTGGTTTTTGCCTGACAGGCTTTTCTCTAGAGCTGCTCATTTCCATGTCAAAGGAAAAAATATTATGCATCTCTAAAATAAACAGACCACTTTTAAATTATCCTCACCCAACTGAAAGAATTGTCACTTTAACAAACAATGTTGAGCCTCTTTTCCTGCTGTACTAATTACCAATCAGCCCTAATGGCAGGTGACTGGAGATACGTGATTGCATAATGCATGTAGAATAGGATAAAGGCAAAATCAAACCCACATTGGACAGCTTGGAGTCAACAAAGACTTTTTACACAAGCAGTTTGACTTTTTAATTGTTCTTGGATTAATTAAGTTATTTATTTTAGCATTAAGCTGAATTATGAGATCACACCCTCATCATTTCTTATAAAAGTCATTTTAATCTCCATACCTATTGAGGGCAGATGTTCAGATGGCCTCCAATGATCCCTACCTCCATGCCCATGAGTAATCCCCTCCTCCTGAATGTGGGCTGACCTAGTAACACTGATGGGGTGTCCCTTCCACACGAAGGCTTCATAAGGCAGAGATTTCACCCTTACTAACTGACTCTCTCCTTTGCTGGCTTTGACGAGGCAAGCAGCCACACTGGAAAGGCCCATGCAGTTAGGAACTGAGCAAGGCCTCCAGCCAGCAGTCTTTCATCTGACAACTCTCAGAATCTGAATTGTGCCAACGACCACATCAACTTGGAAATGGATCCTTCCACATTCAAGGCTTCAGATGAGGCTTCGTCCCTGCCCGAGACCTTGAAAGCAGTCCTAGAGAAACCCAGAGCAGAGGAGCCAGTTAAGCCGTGCCTGGACTCCTGACCCACAGGCTCTATGAGGTGATACACGAGGGTCATTTTAAGCCACTACTTACGTGGCAATTCATTATGCAGCAATGGAGAACTAACACAACACTTGATGCTATATGTAGGTTTCATTTCTATTTTGTAAATCATCAATGGGTTTTGCTCATAAATAGGTCAACTAGAGGAATCTTGTTGCAACCACCTTTCATTAAGAGACACTGAAAAGTACAGGCTTTGAAGTCAGAGCTGAATGTGAAATATTTGTTTATACAAAGTATTTGAATTCTCTTGGTCTCAGTTTCTTTGCCTCTAGAAGTGGTTATATCATTCTTTTCTTTTTAAGTTTATTTATTTATTTTAAGAGCATGAGAGAGAGAAGAGTGTACAAGCAGGGGAGGGGCAGAGAGAGAGGGAGAGAGAGAATCCCAAGCAGGCTCCGTGTGGTCAGTGCAAGCCATGAGATCATGTCCAGAGCTGAAACCAAGAGGCAGATGCTTAACTGACTGAGCTACCCAGGCGCCCCAGGGGTTATATCATTCTTACTTGAGTGAGTGCTGGCTTGTCGCAGTTTAAGAAGTGACTGTGTACTCACTTAACGGGCTATCTGGAATGAGCACTGTTAGTAGTTCTGAGGATAACATTATAATCCATGACTTTTAGGATTTTTCCTCATTTCTGGCCATGCTATCACCCCAACTCATCATGTTTTCAGCACAATTTCCCCAAATGTCAGGCCTCTGCCAAAACTATAAGAAGTGTCCTGCTAGAGGCCAAGAGTTTTCTCACTATCAAGGTGTCTAGGTTTGGGTGCCCAGCTAATTGCAGTTTCTTGCCACACCTAGGGCTGGCATGCCCTATCTGATCCCAAATTCTGCTTCCCACCTTTTCTTTTCCTATTGCTCTGCCTTTTCACTCTGTTTCCAGAATCCCTTCCGGTTTGGATGCATAGAAGGGCGATCATGGACACAACTCAAAGTTTCGAATTCTTGTACTTAAAAGCTACTTTAAGCTATTTTTTTTTAATTCCCGACATCTCCTTTTCCTGTGTAATGAACACAGTGGCTCTAACAGAGCACATATGCAACTGGTCGAAACCCCGCTGAGTAAAGAGCCGCTCGGCAGGCAAATCTGGTCTGGGAAAACAGCAGCATGTCTGAAGTGATTAGATGTCCAGGCTACTCCAGAACCCTGTTTATTTGGTCTTTACAATGCATAATTCAACGTTTTAAATGTTCTCTGAAGATGAAAAAGAATGCATTTTTCATAGCTTATATGACATGCCCGATGTAATACTTAAGCAAGCTGCTAAATCAGTCCTACAAAGCAGGGGAAAAAAGTGGTCAGTGGCTCTAATAAATGCTAAGCACGTTCTTCCATGAGGAAATCCAGGACCTTCTCTCCCCCCAAAGATGAAAGAAAAGCAATGACTCACCTCATTTAGGAACATTATTATTTATGATTGAAATTATATGCCTTTTCAGTTTTTTTCCCCTTTTTATATCTGAACTGGGAGAATTTTATTTTTCCTTCACATAACCATAATCTCGTATTTAAAAAGTGGGGGCGCCTGGGCGGCTCAGTCAGGTGAGCGTCCGGCTTCATCTCAGGCCGTGATCTCACAGATTGTGAGTTCGAGCTCCATGTCGGGCTCTGTGCTGGCAGTGAGGAGCCTGCATGGGATTCTCTCTCTCTCTCTCTCTCTCTCTCTCTCTCTCTCTCTCCTCTCTCTCTGCCCCTCCCCCACTTGCAGTCTCTTTCTCAAAATAAATGAACTAAAAAAAAAGTGGTTGTGAGATTGTTTTAGTTTGTGGGAAGGAATAAAAGGGTAGAGTACTATTATCTGTTAACCTTCTTAATTGGACAACATAACAGTAAAACTGAGGATTTGCCTCAGTGTTAATTGATGCTCTTACCATGCATCAGGGAGCAACTAATAACAGTTTTGAAAAGATAAATGTTTAGTTAGAGATCTTTCTGTAAGGCACACACATGAGAGTATGTCATCGTCATAATAAAGGTGACCTTAACTTCCACCCTAAGGTACGCTTTTCGAAGGAGACAGGGAATCAAAACCATCCCACTTGTACCTCAGGGTGGACTCCTTTTCTCCTAACTAAAACTTAATTCTGAAAGATCACTTGACGGAGATTCTGTCAGCGTGCAGCTTGCAACCTGGAGGTTAAAACAGCTCCTGAAACCTGCATTCACCATTCCGGAATGAAAGCAATTTGAAATCCAATGGCCATGCAAGGGCACTCAGGGGCCCCATAATAGATCCCCTGAATGAAGATGGCTTCCATGAATTTTCCCACTGAGACAATATAGCTTATATTTTAAAAAAGTAGGGATGCCTGGGTGGCTCAGCCAGTTGAGTGTTTGACTTGATTTTAGCTCAGGTCATGATATCACAGTTCATGGTTTCCTATATCAGGCTACGGGCTGACAGCACAGAGCTTGCTTGGGATTCTCTCTCTCTCCTCTCTTTGCCCCTCCCTCGCTCTCCCCCCCCCCCCGCAAATAAACAAATAAATAAATAAATGAACATTAAAAAAAAGAAATACTTTTCTAATTACTGTAATGGTCATGTAGAGCTTTGACATATTTTGATGTTAAACAGCCATGGAAAGCAAATCTTGAAGACTAAACAGTTTGATTCCTAAGTAGGCAGTTACCAAATAAACATGCAATACGTGCTCATGAAAATTTAGAGAATGAATTTCAGTACTAAATAATAAACAGGGGTGTCAGCGACGAAGCTAGAAAGTCCACAAATAATCCAATGCTGTCCACCACGTATACTTCAGTAGGAATATAAATTTACTACAGAATGAATCTTGTGGATTCTATACAGCGTAGCAAATAACAATAGCCGAATAATAACAAGGAGTTTAAAATGAGGAATCGCTGAACAAAACCCAACATGAATGGACTGTCAGCTTCCTATTGAAAGTTCTCAGGGATAGGAGGGTTGGCTGCTGGCTGGGCCCCGAATGGTGGGTGTCCGATCTCAACTCAATTTAATAGGTTCTTTTTAAAAAAAGACCTACGCCCCGCCCCAATGACCACTGCAGTGAAATAATGATACTATTCATGTAACACTCATTCACCCAAATGGATGGAATATCAGGCGCGGAGACAGACGATGGAGACACAATAATGCACAAAACAGAAATGATCCCTCACTGGGCTTATGGTCTCAGGAATAAATCCAATCACCACATGACCACATGAAGAGTGCAAAAAAGCAACCTGTGGGAAGGCAAGGCCAGGCAGAGGGAAATACGGGAAGTGGAGGCTATGACCTGTCTGGACAATCAGGGAAGATTTTCCTGGAGAACTACTGCCTGGGCTCCACCATGAGAGAGAAACAGATGATCAGCAAGGAACACCGAGGCTAGAAGAGCAGTGTGTGCCCCGCCTCAGCGTGAAAGACGACTCAGCCACATTCAAGGAACTCAAAGAACATCAATGGTGGTAAACTAGATTAGAGAAGTGGACATACTCTAAGAGCGCCACATGATGTCTCATATATCGATCACAACAACCAGTGAAGTCACTTTTAATACGGTTCTCATTACATACATGTGGAGACCAAGGCTTACCGAAAGTTTGAGCAACTTATCTGTAGCCATCCAGAAAGCAAATTACAGATCTTGATCTGATAACATCAGTCAGTGTGAATTACAGAAGACAGCACAGAGGCAGACTGGAGATTTCCACCCACACTTTTCATCTGTCTGATACTATTGCTTCTTTTTCTGTCCCACCCCCACACATGCTTTCTTCAGAGCAAACCCACCACTGCCAACAGGCCACTTTTTCCTGTCTATTGATTACCCAGAGGGTGACAGCTTTTTAATTTCGATCACCAGATGTTGAGAATGGGACACACCATAATAGCAGAGAAGGGATTTAATAGAAGTGTATGTGATACTGAAAAGTATACATGCATTAACTCCTATAAATTGGAAATATTGGAAGGTATATCATCAGCTTTTAAGGGTGCAGTCTTACAACAAATTTATGCAAATGCTCTATTGCTCTACATATACATAAGTCCAGTAATGATGCTTGGAGTGTCCCAAGGAGTGGTAAATATTTAAAATATAAGTGGGCTCAGAAGAGATTTTTTTAAGTTGGGGTCGGAGCGATAAAGGTCAATTGTCTTCGGTTCAACTGGTTAAATTATCTGTGGCAGGTGGTTCATATCAACGTGACACCTTTTTCATCTGACTTTCAGGATGTCACATGCTTCTGGTTTTCCCTTATCTCCTTGGAATTTCTGTGGGTCTCCTCATCTTCCTGATGATGTGTCAGGCTCTGACCATCTTGGGCCTTTGATCTTTCCTATCGTCACTTACCCACATTATGATCTCACCCAATGGCTTTTGGCTGATGAGCCCTCAAAATGTTATCTCTGGTCTCCTCCTCCTCCTCCTCCTCCTCCTCCTGGACTTGTGCCTTTTGATGTCTATTTGAAAATGCTTCTTGGAAGTGCATGTGCCCCAAACTGAAAACTACTGATTCCCTTCTGCAAGTATTTTCCTCCTTTAGTGCTCCTGTGTCTTCCTGAACAAGCCCAGGCTTTGTTCACTCAGGGGAAAAATAGAAATAAAAATTCACACACCCTCATTTCTCTCACACCAAACATCCAATCCACCAGCAAACCCCAACATCTCCCTGCACCCAACTTAATTAGGGTCATTGCTGCCTCTGACCTAAAGTTCTATTTCTACTTCCTCATAGGCATCCTTGCTCTTTCTTCTTTTTTTTTTTTAATTTTTTAAATGTTTATTTATCTTTGAGAAAGAGAAAGAGAGAGAGAGAGAGAGAGTATGAGCAGGAGAGGGGCCGAGAGAGGGGGAGACACAGAATCCAAAGCAGACTTCAGGCTCTGAGCTGTCAGCACAGAGCCCAACATGGGGCTCGAACTCACGAACCGTGAGACCATGACCTGAGCCGAAGTCAGTGTTTAACCGATGGAGCCACCCAGGCGCCCCTCCCTCTTTATTCTTGATTTCCTACAGTTGTGCTTTCAGAACTGGGTGGGAAAATGTACCTAGCATATTGCAGTCACTTGGCAAAACAAGAGAAAAGGAAAAACTAGACTGGAATTAGCAACATGATGTGTGTTACACTTTGTGAAGGATTATTTCATGACACTATTCCTCAGGATATAAACATGCATAATACACACATATATTTACACTGGGCCCGCTGTAAAGTGGACTTCCTCCAGTGGTCAATGGTTAAAATGTTTGACATTTTTTTTAACGTTTATTTATTTTTGAGACAGTGAGAGACAGAGCATGTGCGGGGCAGGGGCAGAGAGAGAGGGAGACACAGAATCTGAAGCGGGTTCCAGGCTCTGAGCTGTCAGCACAGAACCCGACGCGGGGCTCCAACTCATCAACTACGAGATCATGACCTGAGCTGAAGTCAGATGGTCAACTGACTGAGCCACCCAGGCGCCCCACAATGGTCAAAATATTTGAAAGATGCTGCCCTGCAGTCTGTTACGTACAGAGTGGCCGGAGAAATCCTTGTATAATGCAACCATGAATACTCCACCATCCCGTTCAACTCTCCACGGCTTCCACCTCTGTAATCTAGAACCCGTGTCCTGGTGCACAAGGCCGGCACTATCGGGGCCCCCAGCCCTCTCTCCCACCTCACCACTGACACCATGGTCATCCTGCTCCAGGCACACCAACTGCCTGATGTTCTTGGAACGTGTTGAGCACTCCCCTGCCTTTTCACACTTGTTCTTTCTCTTCCTGCGATGATGTTCTCTCCACATACCTTCATCATTAGTCCTATAATATCAGAGCGGTCTCTCCTGTCCTGTTACCTAAGTAACAGCTTGCTCCCAACCTTGTCACTCTTTATCCTTTCGGACTTTTTTTTCTTCACATTCATATCAATACCAGATAGTATGCTATTTATTTGTTTATCTTATGTCACCACCCACTAGGATATCAACCATTTGAGAACAGGAATTTTGTGTGTTTTATTCACCGTTGTACGCCAGCGTCTAGAACAGAACATGTTCTTGGCACGTAATGAGAGGTCAATCGATATTTATGGAATGGATGGCTACATTTCAGTTCAGCCCTATGCGACTGCGAAACCTGAACTCTGAACTTATGTCAGCTTTTCCATGCATTAGGAAGATTGGACACAAATTGAAATTGGTTAAAAAAAATGACAAGAAGCAATTTATGATTAAATGTGAAAAGTTGAATCGGAAGTTCAAGGAACGCTACAGGAAGCGGACATATTCGGTGTTGTTTTCATAAAGAGAAAGGAATTGAAGTAAACCCTAAGTGATGCGAAGGCCAAGACAGGCAGAGATCACAGCCTTCGGGGAGAAGGTAATGATACAAATGTAATGATTACCATTTCTAATTTGGCAGCCAAGACAATATTCAAAGAGTCTCATTTTTGAGGACATACTTTCAGCATTAGAATTGCCACATATGCAGATTTCCTGTTGTTATTTTCTGATTTGCACTATGGGAACTCTACTTCCCCAAAGTATAGGAGTGAAAATGGAAAAGCAAATATGAATACCATCTACTAAAAGAACCAACTGACAAAAATGATCCATATGGAGAATGAAACATGGGTCTGGGAAGATACTGGCTCCGCCTACCAGCTCTGGGCACTCGTTTCTGAGGGCCTGGCCCTTATGAACTGGAAAAGTTGCATTTAGAAAGGCTCAAGGAATCAAAGACACACACACTAATAACAATGAAAGCTCTTAAAACACTTGAAAGTTTTTCTAGGTACCGACTGGGAGACAGATTCTAAATGTCTCCGAGAAAAAAGCAAACAGACAAAACAACAACAACAATAATGAAACAAAACAAAAAACAAAAAAACAAACAAAAAAACCCCCGACACACAAAACAAACGGTAAACCAGACTCTATATGGCACTTAGATGCAGCCAACCTAGATTTTGTGCCAATCGGTTTCAGAACATTTACCTCAGCTGTGCCCCATATTTTTATTCAAAATTATAAAAGGGGGTGGGTGGTGGTGTAAAAGACACAGGGCAAATCATGGCAATTCTGCACCTAATCCGAAAAACGTCTACACACAGCTCCAACTTCCAACTCTATTGAAGACATTTGTTCTGGAAGAGACTTGAAGGCTCAGCCCAAAGATGCTCCCCAGTCATCAGATTGCCAATAATAGGAAGACTTGTAGGTGGGAGGTGGGAGGTGGGATGGCAAATTGAGAGTCAAAACTACCAACAGAAATGCTTGAAATGAGGCATCCAATTTGTTTAGGCTGTGTTTTAGAATGTGAAATATATTTCCTTTCACAGCAAAGTTACGTTGTTGGGAAGTTACCTGAACAATGGTAAGGAAGGCGAAACTCAAGGAAATGTAGGGAGATAGTGGGTTTCCCCACATCAGGCACATTTCTCCTGGGAATGGTGTATTGCGATCTTGCCCGCAGGCTGAAGGTGAAGTATAACATCTGAAGTAGACTTGAAATCATGGATTTTCTCCCCACTCCGACCTTCAGGTGTTCAAGTCCTCCTGCAGACCATACTCTGAGAATAGGGAGGGGAAACAGGCCATGGTGTGCCCTCCCTCACTGTGAAGAAGGCACATATTGGACAAGTGATCACAGGATGATGCCAGTCACCAAGAAGAGCAGAATATTAGGGACTCAAAGGACAGGAAGACTAGCTATACTTACTGAGCACGTAGAGTGAGCTATGAGCGCCCCCCCACCCTGCACCCATGACTGCCTTAAGCATTCACTGCTGCACTGACATGGGGTGGGCATGAGGGTAACTTCCCAGAAGTCACTTTTAAAGAGTGAGAATACCCAGCCAGGTGAATGGGACTAAGAAGAAGGGACCACTGCAGGCCAAAGGACGGCCTGGGAAAATTCCAGAAAGAAAACAAGAGGGCCAGCAGGAAGTTCCTTGGGAACATCTCTGCAGATTCAGGGCTGGGGGAGTAGTGGCGTGGAGAAGGGAGAAGCTGGAGTTGGGGCCAGCAAGGCTGGCAGAGGGCTACCTCTCTCTACTGTCTCAGCCTAAGAACAACAGGAAGCCACGGACACAATCTGATTCGCGCTTTTAAAAAACCCGACAATCCACGAACTATTAGAATCTGCCCAATTCACGGTGTCACGGCTAAATGAACTGGGACTCCAAGTGACAGAGACAGAAACACCGGAAGGTCCAGATTTCCACACACGGAAATGAGTTTCCCAGATGAACCTCGGTTTTCTCTGTCACAACAGCAACAAGAATGGCTCACACTGATTGAAGATTTATTTATTTCAAGCTCCGTGTTAAACACGTCCCCCAAACTGCCCCATGTAACCGTTAGCATAATGCTATGGCTAGGTTGCTGTTGTTGTTTTCCTTGAGGGCACAAAAACTTGAGTATTAGTGATATTTTTCAAAAGCTTGCCCCCGTTGAAAAAATATTAAAAATGATCATCCTGATCTGGTATGCATTACATCTGCTGCCTGGGAGGCGGCCATGACTTTGATCCTTCCGTATTAGTGGAATACTGACTTATTGCTGACATCACAGTGTTATTACTGGGCTCACAGACTGCTAGCTATACTATTGTCTCCGGCACTGTGTATTTCCAGAAAGGACAGTCGTAGGGTACTGTTTGCTCTGTTTATGTCCCCTGCAGCAAGGCACGATGGCTGAGTTCATACTGCATTTATTGTGTTTTGGATGTCACTGTCACATAATGTGATGGCTGCAACATAGCGTAAGATAATCGTTCAGTCAGATGTTGCTTCGAGAATATTTACTAAACTGTAATATCGAGAAAATGCAGATTTACCCATTAACACATTAACCAAGGCAGTACAGCACCCTGTTAGGGCTCCTGTTGTACCACAAGAGAGCATCTGGCCTGATAAAGTCGTCTCAAAAAGGAAGAAATGGATTTTACGCTATTTGAACTTGTGGAATCTTCACGTGTAAAAGAAAGACGCTTTTATAAGCGCGCATGGCGTCTAACAAAGTGGAGGGCATCGCTTTGTTTTCCAGCAAAAGCACCCATGTTTCTCATTTCGGAAATATTATGAGAAGAATTTCCCATTGTGTGTGATCTATAAAGGCCATGTGAGATTTTTAAAAACTTAACCTGGATTTGTTGAATACATTACTAGTAGTCTTGACAAAGGGAGAAATATCTTTTCTAGAACAAGCCAGAAGAAAACATAAAGAAGAGAATAACCCCATTTCTATCTGTCAAAGTGAAAAGAAGCCTTTGGCTTTTATGGGAAATATTTAACACTTATTATTGTAATTCAATTCATGCTTATGTATTAGTATCATATTTTAGCGAGTGGCTCTCAATAAATAAAGCAGAAAAGAATAACTAGTTACCACATAATTCTGCATGCATGTTATTTGCAATGATAAAAAGGTTAAATGATAATAGTCTTAAGTGGTGTTTTGAGTACAAGAAACACAACTTCTATGTGTAAGTCTCGTCCATTAAGAAGGCCTATTTGCATATTACAGGCAGATGATAAGAGGAAAATGGCAAAAGCAAACTCATCAGCTTCCTGAAATCATCCCTGTACAATTTTTTAGAGTACATTTGTTTAAAAAATAGGAATGATTTAATTGATTTAATGAATCAATGATTTAATTGAATTGCGGATGCTAGTTAATTGACGGAAAATCAGAGGATAGGTCAACAACAAAGGTAGTGAATATCCCATGTTAACTGATCATTTATTTTTCTCCCTTTGTGACTCAACTCTGTGTACTCCACTATGTTTTCTACTTTGAGATTTTTTTCTTCACATTGATCAATATTAGGAATATATGTTAAGAACAGAAGGACTGTCATATATATTACAGAAACTTTTTTCTCAGGTTCTCATTCAACTTTCATTCATTTAAATGGTAATTTTGTTAGACAGGTGTATTTGTACTATTTCGTTTTAGAATTTTTATGTAATCAAAATTACATGTTAAAATAATTTCCTGTAATAATCATTTGCTTTAAAAAGTCTTCCCTTACTGAAAGTTACTTTTAAGCACCCTATATGCATATTTATTGTACTTGTATGATATCACTTGTCAATATTTAAATATGAATATTAACTTGGTAGAAAGTATGAAGGTTTTCTTCCTTCTATCCTTCCTTCATTCCTTTTTCTCTCTCTCTTTCTTAAAGAAAGAAAATTCAAAGAGAATTTTTATTTCAAATGGCTACCAGACCATCCCGGCTGCATATATTAAATATTTCTTTCTTTCAAATGTCATTCTTTCTTTCAAATTTCATTTATGTGTGTGTATATATATATATACATATATATATATATACACACACCATATACAAATACCATATATACCGTATATATACATGGTTGTTTTTATGGGGTCTCTATTCTGTCTCCCGACCTGCTGCTCATTCTGTGCTAACCCCACTGTCACTCTACACTACTTGCCAAAGACATCATGGCCAAAGCCAACACACTCAAGGGTGAATCTGTTTAAGGACTGATTCATTCAGTTGACCAATGCACCAAACTTCGCTTCTTGGAGGGGGTCTGAGTAGGGCTCTGTGGAACCAGACTCAGGGGTCTGCGTCTGCAGAAGGGTCTCCTCATCCTTCCTTCTTAGACTGATCCCCTCTCCACTCCGCAGTCTCCCCACTTTCTGGTTTAATGCCCATTCAATAATAGAAGTGCGTTCTTTCTCTCCTACTTTGGTGGAGAGGTTTTCTGGGCTGGGAGATGCTTTTGTTTTTAATTCCATTTCCTCAACAAATGCCAGTGAACAAGTTCCTTCCTCAAATCTTACTTGTGTGCCCATTTGCCCAGGTTTATTCCTCCATACACAACTCAGAATTTGTTTCCGGAGTTGAAAACAAAAGGGGTTTGTAGGATTTAGACTGAGCTTAAGTTTAGTGTATATATTAGATTTAAGATTAATCAATGCTTTGTAACACTGAGACTCCCATCAGGAAATAATGTTTCTGCATATATTATTTTCTTTTGTTTGGTCCAATAGTTATACAGCATTCCTTTTATAGATTCTGGATATTCCTTGTTAAATGTCTATTTATGTGTTTTATGAGTAACTGTTGTCATTTTAGAATTAAATTTGGAGGCCATTTTTCTTCCATTATATTCAGTAATATATATATATATATATATATATATATATATATATATGTGTGTGTGTGTGTGTGTGTGTGTGTGTATATAATGTAGTCTGTCTTCTCACTGACCTCTCTATTGTTTTCAGTCAGATTTTCATTAAATTACTTTGCATTTTCAGGGATAAAAATCACATCATCCCTAAAAAATAATATTTTTTCTTCTTTCCAATTAAAAAGAATGGTCCCAAATCTGATCAAATGCATTGCTCCCAGTACACTGTTTTTATTTATTTTTTAACATATAGATTATTCACTTAAATCTTACTTCTCAATCTTGACTACAAATGTTTCTGTAAAATCATGTTTATAAATACGTGGTTTTTTTTTTAGAGGGGGACACTTCCCAAAGGTGGAGATCATAAATAATCAGGCTATTAAATTTTTTTAATGTTTATTTGTTTTTGAGGGGGGGAGGGGCAGAGAGCAAGGGAGACAGAATCCAAAGCAGGCTCTAAGCTCTGAGTTGTCTGCACAGAGCCTGACACGGGGCTCAAACCCACCAGCCATGAGATCATGACCTGAGCCAAAGTTGGACGCTTAACCGACTGAGCCACCCAGGTGTCCCAATAATCAGGCTATTAAAATAATATTTTAAAAATAGACTTACTCTAAAACTTCCTTTTGACTAACAGCTCGAGATGATTTTACCCTTGCTCAACATCTCAGAAGCAAGTGTTTCATAACTTTAACATACACAAAGATAAAATTGTCATTGCGAGATAAAAATTCAAGTAATGAGTTACAATGTTTAACTGTAAATAAAACCTATATGAGAAGAATAACAGTCTAGCAATATTTGATTCTCAATACAAAGAACGTAACAACTTAGTTCTTTAAACTTAATTTTGCAAACTTATTTTTAAAACCTGTCACAGATTGATGAACTGAGACACACAAAGTTAACTGATTTAATTACAATTTGTACACAGGAAATGTATCTATGAAATTCTCTCTGCCATGTACAGATCCTGTCTTCATAAACAGCAGGTGTTAACTTTTTGTTTTTCTTTTATTACAAGGGTGAGTGACCAGTGAGTTAAAACAGTAAAAAGATTAATGAAAGAATATATGAACTCCAAGATGGTAAGTTTTTAAAAAGTTTTTATTTATTTTGACAGAGAGAGAATGCAAGCAGGGGAGGGGCAGAAAGAGGAAGAGAGAGAGAGAGAGAGAGAGAGAATCCCAAGCGGGCCCCAGGCTGCCAACACAGATCCCAACGTGGGGCTTGAACCCATGAACCATAGATCATGACCTGAGTTGAAATCAAGAGTCAGACACTTAACCGACTGAGCCACCCAGGTGCCCTGGAGATGCTAAAATTGCATTGCATTTTATGTCCTTTTCCAAGTACCCAACATCCTAAGGCGAAAAAAAAATGAGGTCCAAAATGAGAGATTCTTTTTCTGTGCAAAACAAAGTCTCCTCTGCTTGGAAACAACAGTACGTACTGTACTACCTAGATTGAGACAGATTTAGGATTAGCAGTGGGTGAAAACTGGCAAGTTTTCCTTCACATGAATCTTACTGACAACAGAGCAGATTTCATCATTCTGGAAAAAAAAGCCCCAAACTTCCCAGATCAATAGAAAAATAATATATTTACGACATTTCACCCAAATTAATTACAGTTGCCACAAAAGGACTTCACTACGAATACGTGGAAAATTAAACTGTATGATCGCATCATGCAGCTTCACAGCTTACCTTCTCTCTCACTGCAATTGCAGCCACGTTAGGGCATTCCATTCTGCATTTTACTTTCCATCTAAAACCATCTATAATGTATTTTGAAAGACATACCCATAGTATATGTTCCAATACTCACTGACACCTCCGTAGGCTTTCCAGTCCCTAACTACAACATTGAGAGATCCTACCTCGACAATTAGCTCCAGCGTGGGCCACATGGATAATCTGACATCTAAGACCTGAAGTTAAAGCTGCCTTCCCAGCCTTTGCAAATACTTTCCACTGACCTCTTCCTGGACTCTCCCCTTCTTCATGCCAGTCTTTACATATTTATTTGTACTTCTCATGCTTCCATTGTCCCGTCTCCATCTGACTTTGTCAACATAGCCTTGAAGGAAGAAATCAGCTCTCACTTCCTGCCTAGGAAAACCTGTTGTTGAGCTGTCTTGCCTCCCTAGGACTGGGGTTCCCATCATACTGGTGTTCATGGCCACAGTTTGCTTCCAACATTCACTTGGCCAGTGTGGGGTGGGGATCTTTCCTCTCATCCCTGACGCCTTCCATGACAGCTACCTTATTCACTCAACTTTGCACAACAGGTCTGCGACACAATGCTTCGTTTGATTTGACTCTTTTTAAACCAGCGTTCCTTCTCTCAATCATCCTTCTTACTAATGTAGAATTTATTTCCTGGGACCGGCTGGAAGACCTTCGGAACAACCTTCCCACGATCTACTCAAAGTCATCCTGTGTTGGACCCCTAGCCATTGCCTGTGTTCCTAAACCCAGGCAAATTCTAATTTCCCAGAATGAGTTCTTTTCCTGTCTATCAGGTATTCATTCCATTTGCATGGAATATCTTTCCCCATCCCTTCCCTTTCAGTCTGTATGTGTCTTTTTTTGGTCGGAGTGTAATTAACAGGCAGTGTTCTATTAGCTTTAGGTGTACAACAAATTGATTTGACAACTCTACACATTACTCAATGCTAACCACGATAAGTGTAGTCACCATCTGTCACCGTACAACTTTATTACAATATTATTGACTATATTCCCCATGCTGTACATTTCATTTCTGTGACTTATTTATTTTATAGCTTACAAAAAGACTGAAGCTGGTGGCTTGGGTTCTCTCTCTCTTAGATCACTTACTACTGGGGAAAACTAGGAGGGAGCTCTACGTTACGGTCCTTGTAGGCTGGAAAGCGCATCTTTTCCTGGCGGAACTTTGCAATGACTACCGTCCAGGAAGCATCACGAACCCACAATGGCTGCTGCTAGGGAGACCCTGAGCTGGAACCACTCAGCAAAGCTGTTCCTGGATTCCTGACCCATACAAACTGCGAGCTGATACCTGCTTGTTTGTCTCAGTTGTTAAGTTTTGGGGGTAATTCGTATGCAGCAAGAGATAACACACAATCTAGTTCTCATACACATACACGCAATACCATGAAACAAAGCTCATTTATACATACGCTGAAAATGAAACCTAAGTAATCTAGTATCAGAATTCGTAACTTTTCCTCAGAGAACTTTCAGACAGACACCAAATTTTACCTCCTATTGTCCTACATGGAGAAGAAAAGTGGATAGTAAGAGTGGTACTTTGGACCAAGTAGAGCATATGACATCAGAAGTCTACTCAAACCTAATAAATAAATAATATGATAGCATCAATAGAATTTCTTGCCTTTTGGAGCTAAGGTTAATTGGCCCCACAGACTGAAGATTCACTGAACTGCATATGTTCTGAGCAGATTTTTTTTTCTTCATAGGAGTTTTATGGGTCTTTCTAATTTTGGTTTTGTAGAATTGTATAGGATTGGTTTAGAAGTAAATCTCCAATTCTAAATAATCAAATGGAAACCATTACCACTATTTCTAAAAATGTCTAGAATTTTAAAGCTACATTTGAGAATGACAATTCTCTAACATTATATCAGCTATTGGATATATCATCTGTGCCTATTTCCAAAACCAGGCAGTTTTTCTGCATATAGGAAATGACTCATGTAATATTGCTATAAAATTAATCCTGGAATGTACGAAAAAAGAGATATAAGTTTTGTATGAGAAAGAACAGCACTAAATACAAATGGAACTGGCTCTTGTAGGAGGCAGCATATTTTACATTCTAGAGGAGTTTCAAGCATAGATTGGGTAACCACTGGGCAAGGATACTGAGTCACAGGTGTAAGCCCCACCTGAGTCGTTCGACTCTGATATCCTTTCCAAGTTTAAAATGTACAGTTCTAATGAAATAATTAAATGGTGAAAAAAAATAATTTCTTTGTTTAGCCCTTCTAAAGCCATTTCTTTCAAAGCACTTAATCAACATGATATATGAAATATTTCCTTAGTAAAAAAAAAGGCAAAATTATAAAATATTGTGAAGACATCAATCACACTGGCAAGTGAAATAAGCAAATTAATCACTAAAATATTTCCTCGATTTTCGTGTTTGTAAAAATACACTGTTTTTATTTTTATCTGAAAATCTGATGGGTCTTTAGTGACTTGTAAAGATATTTGAAAAAAATCAAAAGCCAGTTTGCTACAGACTGTCAGGATCACAATTTACTTACATGTTACATGTCTGGTATTCATGGGGACCAGCCTCAATTATACTTGTAAAGTTGCAAAAATTGAAAAGAAAAGAAAAGAAATGAAGTGAGTCTGAATTTATACCCTAGAAAGACATTTGGCCTCTTACTTTCTATATACAATTGCTACCCGGACACTATAGCTATAAAATCCAATCTAGGTGTACTGCAAAGAGAATTGAAAGGTGAATACTGCTTCAGTCTGATACTGCTTTGCATTGCCTGTATGTTTTTATAATCAGCAAAGGTAACACGATTTTTTTTTTTCCATTTTAGAAAAAAAAAATGGAAAAAAAAACAATGAATACAATCATTGAGCTGTTTTAAAGCCATGCTTGCTTTATTTAGATGGATTCCCTAATATAAATTTTTCAAAAACCATTAACTTGATGCTGTCAATGACGTATTCCTTCTATCCTTGAGAAAAACTAATTAATAAAGTAGTAATCATGTAGAAGGGAAAACAAAAAAATATAGATGTTTTATGGTTACTTTTATGATGATGCCAGATACTGTCCATGTCTAGCTGATAAAAATTAATTATGTTGAAGCTCATGCAACTGACATGAGTCCTAGAGAAGTTACAGCTGACAAATAAGGGCATAGTGACAATCACCTAAAAGAGATGATAGCTACATGGATGGCTTTCATTTCAGAAATAATGATGTCTCTTTTGAGTTTCTAATGGAACCATTTGCCACATTAATCTGGTGACAGCCAGCCACACGTACAGGCATACATCTTCATTTCTCCAAACCTTATTTATCAGAGGCTAGGGCACATTTTATAACTTCCTACTTTTTGTGTTTTTGTGCATTTCTCCAGGCATGCCATTCAATACCCTCCTGATGTTGTGCCATTATTTTTATTTTAGGGCTAGCCTTAACTACTTTTACTGAACAATGTGAAGAAAAGGTCATAAAGGGAAGTTGTCATTGGTTTTCATCGCCCCAATGTTTAATGCTAAAATGGCTTTAAACAAGGGAGGAAATACCCCTCTTTCCCCAAAGTATGCACCTTTCAGCAAAAGGAAACAATTTCACCTAACCTCAAGATTGGTGTTGAGATCTTACACAGTAGTCTCCTTTGAGCTCTGATGATTTACAATGTTCTGAAGCACAGATTTGTTCTGCACTTTCGTTGGTGCTTCCTCTACACTTTCATCCCAATTCTCATTGAAAAGAAGAATTTTAACTGCTCCAGTGTGAGTTACTTGTCAGTCAGTCATGGTTTTATATTTGTTTACTGGGGTATGTTGTGCTGTTTAGGCACATAAAATAACTCCTTAGTAAAATGGCATTATGGCTCTGATTCAGCAAACAGTAAATTATAAACGAGAGATAAAACAAATTGTTCCAAGCAAATTTTATTTCATTCCATAAATTTAAAAGGCCGGAAAGACAGACATGAGGGTTGTTATGCCTGTTTTGGTAGCGATGCTTCTTTAAGCTAAATTGCCCCGATAGATCTCACATATGCAGCGGGGTACGTTCCATGATGCTGCCTCAGGAGACCGGGACAGAGGGCTGGGGCGCGGTGTCTGTAAACTTCACCGCACGCTTGCCCTGTGGATTGAGCAGATAGATGCTCCCCTTTTCTGCAGGCACTGGAAGAATGGGCCTGGGTGGTGTAAAAGGTCAGAGCGCAGCTGGTTTTCAGCCCAATCTTCACCAAAGCCCTGACTCACACACGTCTTTGGGAAAGGCTAACTGACAATACTGGGGATTTAGAAACAGAACACCTTGAGTTATGTTTTCGGAAGGTGACCATCAATGAGGCATGGGAATCTGCTGTGGTATCCTTTTCCCTAGGAAGTAGTGGTTCTCTCCATGCCATGGTTAGATTCTTACTCGTGACACACCCCATGTACTTTCTGGATCCCTTTTTAAGGAAAGGGCCACTATTTCCATTCATCATCATGGTTGTGATCATTGTTATGAAAAACATTTATCAAATTCCTCTCTACACGTGACTATGCCAGGCATCGTACTGAAAAATTGGACTCATTTTCCTCCCCATTAGCAGTTCACTATTCAACACTGAAAAGATTGATGTGAAACATATCCTACATTGTCTCTAAGCCTTAGGATCTCAACTGTTGTCATGTGTTTTGCCTTAGTACATGCAGGTAAGGAGGAAGAGCTTCAATCGACAAACTGCTCACCAGCCATACTTTATTTTCAACTAGCCAGAGAGATAGTCTATGCACCTTAGTGTCTCATGAAATAAAATGTAAAAACCACTGCATGAATATTAATAATCACATTCAGCACATCAGGTATATTGTTCTCCACATCTTCAAAATCCTGCCTTTTGAACATATCCTTACTGGGTTTTGATGACAGGTTGAGTATTATAGGCAGAGTAATGACCCCCCCCAAAAGGCCCACTCCCTAATCCCCAGAACCTGCAAATACGTTATCTTACATGGCAAAAAGGACTTGGTAAATACATGTAGATTTGGGCTTTGGGGACAGACAGATAATTCTCGACTATCTTGATGAACCCAGTGTAACCAAAAAGGTTCTCCACAAAAGAAATATGTAGTTGGGGGAACTGAGGTCAGAAGGATGTGATAACTGCTTGGGGACCAAGAGTCAAGGAATTCGGGCAGCCTCTAGGGATGGGAAACAGAAGGCATATAATCTTCCAAAGAGGCTCCGGAAGCAATGCGATCCTGTCAACATCTTGACATTGGCCTAGTGAACCTATTTTGGTCTTCTGACCTCTGAAACTGTGAGATGACAAATTTGTGTTGTTTTAGAGCCACTAAATTAGTGCTGATTCGTTACAGCAGCGATAGGAAACTAATACAGAGATGATGTACTGACTCTGAACTATATCAGTTCTGTTCACATCCAAGATGTGGATACAGGAATGCCTGCTTGGGAAGGCAGCAACATACTGACGCATTTGTTTTCACTATGGACTTAATAGGGAAAACCCAATCTGAAACTCGTGACATAGTTATTTGAGAGTGGATTCCACAACCAGGAGAGTTCAGAACAGGAAGCAAAGATAAAAAGGAACAGATAATTTGAAGCAAAAGTTCCTACATCAAGGAAGTCCAAAACATCGTCAGTGATGCAATGAGCCAGAATCAGGAAAGGGAGCTGTGTGTCCAGTATGTTCTGCAAGCCTAGCTGTCGCCCCCCATAGTTATGGAATATTCCACCTCCAGTGATGGGGGAAACCCATGCTCCAAACGAGAAGCCTCTTTGTCAAACAGCAAATATTATTTCAAAAAGAGGAGAACAACTTGAAGAAAATGCATTTTTCTTTATTTTCCTCTCAAATGACGGACGGGGAAAACACAAGAGAGAGAAAATGTGCAAATAAATCCTGCATCAGGCTTTCCTGGTATACTCACCAGTTGCTTTTGCCTGCAAATTCTATAATATTTTCATATTAAGTATTTTCAGCTCATGTAAAAAGTAAAATAAATTTTGGAGCCCTAATAACACTTCTAGCATTGAAATTGCTCTAGAAAGGCAGTAATTTATTATTGTGAATTTAGTTAAGACATATGGATAATTCTGTAGATCTGCTAAAAGCTTCAGAATAATTCCATATGCTGAATACAAATCTTCCAATTATTTATTTGCAAGCTGTTTTTACTACAAAGCAAGACTGTATTATAGGCTCAGGATGATTTAAGTAATCCCCAGAAAATAATTCTTTTTACTTTTAGAATGTCCCTCACTTTGGGTTTGTCTAATGTTTCGTCCAGATTCAATCCAGAGTTTGCCTTTTTGGGCCACAACAGAGGTGGTGTTGTGCCCTACTCTTTACGTCCTATCAGGGAATTGTGGTGTTGACACATCTCATTACTGGTAATGTTCGCTGCATTTCCTTGGTTCGCATGATGTCTGCCAGCCTTCTCCACTGTAAAGTTGTTATTTTCTTCCTTTGTCATTAATAAATATGGAAAGGTATTTTGAGAAAAGTAGAGGGTCTTCTTCTTCATCATACTGTAGGCTACTAGATTTGGCAACCCTTGATGGCAACTGTCTGAAATAACTATTCCTGGGATATTTGCTCAATGGTGCTGTTTCAATCATACCTTTTGTACCTACTAGGTACAGCTCTACTATAGTGAAGACATAGCTTTTAATACCCTTAATGATCCCTCACGGGGCGGGGCTGGGGATACTGGCATGTCGATTCCCAAAAGCAGTAGCCAAGCGTAAAACTTCTGCCCCTATTACAAAGCATGAGACCGGTGCACATAACAAAAGAGGTTGGTGAGACGGGTGGAGGAGGACAAGAAAGGGAAGAAGAAGAAGAGAAAGAGGAGTCAGAAAGAAAGCAACAGCACCACTTGGAAAATGGACACATTCCAATTTCCTAGCCAAGCGTCCTGGCCAATTTCAAACGACCACTGGAGACCCCCAGGGAGTTATCGTTTACTCCTTGGCCACAGCTGACAACCCTGGTTTATGACCGCTCCTCTGAGACAACCTATCCATCGCCTTTCTTTCAACCGCTTGTGGTCCCATCTTAATACTAAATACTAGCACAGATTATATCCTCTCCATCTTGCACTCCAAACAAAAGAAAACTCTTCCTTTAAAGGGAAACGAAGATTTGAAATCACCCGTGTCTTTCCACTGCATTGAGACACCCCCACAAGCGTATGCTGCTGGGTTGAGTCTTGACCCATCCCCCCACCCCCACTCAATAAGCAACAGACAGATCTCTCTTGTCTGACAGATGCTTGTCCTTGCAGATGAAAATGGCTAACACGCCCAGTACAAACGACAGGTAACCTGTACTCACGGTATTTCATTTAAATCTCCCAACCACAGGATGAGGTAGGCACATAAAGACAAAGACGATGAGGCAAAGCTGTTTCAGTGAACCACATCAGGTGTCCTAGGTGGTAAGAGTCAAAGCAGCCAGCTTCCAGAACTCACCACCTGCCAAGGAGAATGCCCACCGGGGGGTGAAGGGGGAAGCACTCCCTGCAGCCTTTCAAGTACCGTCATCAATTATTTAAGGTCTCTCTTCCACCTAACCAGAAGAGTAAAAATATCCTAAAAGCACTAAAAAGAGCCTTCTCCCATCTTTCACTCATAAGAATGATACCTAACAGTTTATCGAGCATTTTTCGATAATGGGCTCTGTGCCTGCACCGAATACTCATCCCCACCAATTAAGGGACATACTGAGATGATCTCCACTTTGCAAATAGGCTGTGGCTTAAAGTGCTAAGATAATTTTCCCAAAGTAATTGAAATATTTTGTGGTCAAGCCAGTACTTGAGGCCAGGTTACCTTCTTCCAAAATCTGTTTATAATCATTTTGTTAGACTGACGAAGAAGCATTTTCGCTAAAGATTTATCAGGTATGAAGGATTAAGAAGCTGGAGAGGGACACATTCAATCTTCACTGACTCTAGGACCAGAGTCAGATTGCCTCCGTAACCATGATGTAAACACAAACACACAAACACACCGCTGCCCCCAGAAGCTCACCGTAAACTTCTGTTTGTTTTCCTGGGGCTCTACCAACCTTCCGCAAATGAGTATATGCCACATAATTTCTCGAATTATTTCTAAAGAACACCAAATCATCAGCTGAACAGAATCATTTATATCTGCCAGTATTCATTTAGATTTCAAGAAATAGTGCTTCTAAAAGAATTATCTCACTGCTTCAGATTTCAATTTTTTCTAATGCAATCTTCTGTGATCAGATACCATCCAGTAGGAGACACATCCCAAGCAAACTGGCAGACTTGGCTCCTGGAGAACTTTCCAAAGGGACTGCACATTGTTTAGTCTGTCTGGACAAGCTTCCTTGTCCACATGCAGGCAGTTCTGACATACTGCGTGCCTGCAGATTGCTTTTGCACACAATTAATGGAACAGTATTTTAATTTAAGTGATTATTGATGACCATATCAAGGCCAATTTATCACCTCATCCCAGTTAAAAAAAAATAATTAGATTATGTAAAGTAACTGATGTCATTGTTGGAGAGAAGCATTTAGCATTTCAGATTTTCCTTAGACATGTGCCATTGATAACAGGGCCATCTTTCTGTTCAAGCCCTAGCCATCTCAACTTCTGTGATTTCTGTGAAAGGTCACTTGATTTTTCATAACTTCTTCAGGGATTTTTAAGATTTCCCATGCAGTGAGTTGCTGGGATGTCACTAAAATGTTCATTTGTAAGTGTTTTGGTATCCCACAGGAAGAAATGAGACTTTGCTGGGTCAACAGCTTTCTATTCCTTAGTATCTCCCCTATTAACGGGACACACAAAATATACATCTTTTCACTTGTCAGTTGCGAAGTTCCTCTATCTTTCTATTGGGTGAGAAAGGAGTATCTGTGTTAGAACCTTGCTCTTTTAGGCAAATCAAACCTTCTCCAGCAAATAAAAGTTGTAGTTTGCTCCTAATTTGTCCCTACTGGAATCATTACGAAAGTTGGTGGGAACAAAGTCCCAACTAGCAGTCAAGAGTATACTTTGAAACACGAATGCTTTCTACCAAAGGCAGAAAACTTGGACCTACACTGGTTGAAGCAATACACATGTCTACAAACCAAGGGTGGGCACACCCATAGATACATTCTTCCTGTTGGTTAGTAATTCACCACAGATGCGGTGCATTTTTAAAGAGAAAAATGTCTTCAGTGAATCTGACTTAAAATATTATAAAACCAGTTGTAAAAGAACATAAAGAACATATATTTATATACAAAGTAAAGAGAATGACTAAGTTAGGTATATATTATTAGGAAAAGTTTGACCTCCTTACTCACTCTGATTTTATTTATTTATTATTTAAAAAAAAATTTTAATACTTATTCATTTTGGAGAGACACAGAGACACAAAGGTGAGTTGGGGAGGGGCAGAGAGAGAGGGAGACACAATCCAAAGCAGGCTCCAGGCTCCGAGCTGTCAGCACAGAGCCTGACACGGGGCTCAGACCCATGAACCATGAGATCATGACCTGAGCTGAAGTAGGACACTTAACTGACCGAGCCACCCAGGCTCCCCTTTATTTATTATTTTTTAAAAGAACATCTCAAATTATCTCTGTACCAGAGACCATTAAACATTTTCCCACTCAATCTCTTGCTCAATCCTGTCAACCACACAGCCTTCTCTTCTTCCCGGAAGAGGCGTGTTATCCCCCCACTCCAGGAAATGGGTGCTCACTGCATCTTCTGTATGCGATGCTCTCCAATGGTTCTTTCCATCCCACGCCCCAATTTTACTCCCATAACCCTTCACATTTCAAGATCACTCGCTCAGAAAAGCCTGCCTTTGCACATCCCACCAGGTTAAAGGCTTCTGTTACATGCTGTTAAAGAATGGGGTTTCTTTTCTCACACACTCCAAGAGGTCAGGGCTTGGATCGTCTGTGTTCAATGGCCAGCTCCAAGAGAACAGGAGTTGATAAATAAAGGAATAAATATGGCATGATGGTCTGGAGAGTTGAAGAAACCTACGGACAGAACAAGTGCTTGAAACATCACTGGGGAGTCACGCGAGATTCCCAGGCGATTTTACTACATCTGAAGGTTCATGCTCCTCCATCATTTTTGAAATGCAGAAGAGTGCCCGGGGTGATTCTTCCCCTCCTATTTTCACAAGTAATCTGTATGTACAGAAAAAAAATGAGGACCCTTGTAAAAGGTCAAATCAGATGTGCCTCCCTTTGAGGGAGGCCAGAGTGTGGCCTCCATAACTGCTTGTGTGTAACCAGGCTCTATCCTGCGAGTGGCAGTGCAGCTTTCGAATTTCTAGATTTTTCCAGTCAAATAAGCACTGTCTTCAGTTCATCAAATTGGTCCCCAAACTGACTTCTCTTCCTTCAGCCCACAGCAGCTTGCTTCTTGGAGACACTGGCTCAATAATATCATGCTACCTTGAGTCATAAAATAATTCAGATTTCAGACTCCTGATAAAACAGAACAAAGTGCAATACAGTTATTAAAATGGATCAGGGTAAAGGTTATCAAACTCAGATAACGTATTTCATCTTATATTATATGAAATAACTACCTAGCCCATTATATAAGCTAAACAAGTTAGCCAATTACCTCAATTGCTATTATGCATTCTAAATTTATATGTAGAGAAAGTTAATATGAAAAACTAAAATCGTGTGATGATGGGTGTTAACGGGTAGTTTCATTATTTTTAAAATAAGTATGTTTGGGGTGCCTGGGTGGCGCAGTCGGTTAAGCGTCCGACTTCGGCCAGGTCATGATCTCGCGGTCTGTGAGTTCGAGCCCCGCGTCAGGCTCTGGGCTGATGGCTCGGAGCCTGGAGCCTGTTTCCGATTCTGTGTCTCCCTCTCTCTCTGCCCCTCCCCCGTTCATGCTCTGTCTCTCTCTGTCCCAAAAATAAATAAATGTTGAAAAAAAAATTAAAAAAAAATAAAATAAGTATGTTGGCATTTCAAATAGATTAAGTATATGCAGATGAGGTTGTTGAAATCATGTTTCTCATTACAAGTAATTATTTTATTCCATTTAATGTCCATGACTCTACTATCTGTCCGTTTTTAGAACAACCTAGATACTTATGTTTTTTGTTCACCTTTTAATACTTTTCCTACATTTCTTCCAAAATATTTTTTAGCTCCACAATGTAAGCAGAACGTTTTAGTTTAAATTTTAAAAAGCACTCTGGTATAATCTGGTAAGACACGATCATAGTCATTTTCACAGGGGGATTTTATTTTATTTTTCCAAGAGACACACTACCTGAAGCATAAACATAGACATTTCTTTGAATTTCACTTCTTGAAAAATGAACTTCTTAAGAAACAGAAGGAATATTCAGGGACCCAGAGCAGAGTTGTCAGCTTTAGGTAATAACTTCTTAAATAGTACTTCACATCAATCAACTTTGAAGGGGAAGAAATAAGGAAAGAAAGAAAAAAAAAAAAAAAAAGAGAGAGATGAAATTAGCCAAAAAAAAAAAAAAATAGGAAAAGAGAGATTTGAGAAAAGTTCTCTGATATCTTTGTGTTCTTTAATTAAAAAATAATATACATATATAAAGCAAAACCCCTTGCCTTGTGATTTCTCCTGGGCTTCCTCAGGGCTGGAGCGATTAGGCTCAGGAAATGGGGCTTCCTTCTCAGATCCAATTATGAACTTCTTTCAAGAGGCCTAACAGGAATTGTTCATAAGCTGGCTGAGAGCTCTGTTCCAGGAATAAAAGTTCTCCCTTAAAAACTATTAAGAACATGAAAAAAAGAGATAAAGCTATCTCTACAATTCAGTATCCTAAAGGAAAATGTACTTCAATTCAACAAGCATGTATTTGATTTGAAATATTCCATTGGGTCTATAGGGCAGACAACCTTACCCAGGGAAAAAGACATTGAGTTATCTAAGGCAGAATGAACTAATTGGCAAAACAGAATTACTGGAGAAGAAACAGGTGAAATGGGCTGGAAAGATTTCTTAGAAGGGGGGTGCGTGAGCTGATTCCACAAGGAGGTGGGAGGGTAATATTGACAAGAGTGGAATCAAACTCATCCGTGGCGCCCCTTCTTCTAAGACTTTCACATCTATGAGCTCAAGCTGCTCCTTGTAACAGCCCAGTGAAGTCAGGGATGTGGTGATCCCATTTTAGAGATGAGGGAACTGAGGTTCGGAAATTATGAGTAATTCAGCTGAGATCACACGGCTTCTGGAAGGGACCTAACCAGGATGGGAACTCTAGCAATCTGGACCCAGAACCTGGGATCTTCCCCAGGATCCATGCTGCGCTCTGTACAGGAAGTCAGCAAGCGGGACCTACTGTGTGATGCACATCAAAAGCCATTTCCTGGATCTCATTCTTAGCACCTATTATTTGAGAGGTGTATAAGACTTACTGTTTTTTGGTCTGCTCCAGCTCTAAAATTCTGAGGACAGAACATCTTAAGAATCAGGAAATAGCCCAAGAAAAGGCACTGAGCAGCAAAATAATGGGGAGTGTTACAACAGAGAGCGGCCTAGTGGTATATTGTTAAATTCCGGATTCTCAAATGTGTAAGCAAAATTTCTGAAAACAACTCAGTGCTTTTGAGGAAGTTTTAAGCTAAATATTTCATTGTCAGTGAACTGTTCATGGTGGATTCTTGGTCTCTCTCTCTTTCTTTTTTTTTTTTTTAACGTTTATTT
Source organism: Prionailurus viverrinus (assembly GCF_022837055.1). Lineage (NCBI taxonomy): Eukaryota > Metazoa > Chordata > Mammalia > Carnivora > Felidae > Prionailurus > Prionailurus viverrinus. The sequence goes on from NC_062561.1 coordinate 78,160,128, forward strand.
TTTATTGAGAGACAGAGATAGACAGAGCATGAGCAGGGGAGAGGCAGAGAGAGGAGGAGACACAGAATCCAAAGCAGGCTCCAGGCTCCGAGCTGTCAGCACAGAGCCCAACGCGGGGCTCGAACTCACAAACCATGAGATCATGACCTGAGTCGAAGTCAGACGCTCAACCGACTGAGCCACCCAGGAGCCCCAACTCTCTCTTTTGAACAAACTATGAATAATCTGCTGCCATGTAACATCCTTTGGCTAATAACAAACCTGCATCCTTTTCACTATTTAAAGTGAAATCCTCTTTGTAATAAGCCCTTAAGTAAATCATCAGACATTTAAAGACACATTCTGCAGCAGGATTCTTGAGTGCTTACTAGAAACCAGGTATGACACTGGGTCCTAATCATATACCCATGCCTTTGAAATGCTTGCAGTATGGATTGTTCAGATCTCTTAAAGGAAAATAATATTAAGTGGCCAAAATGTCTTCCACATATTTATTATGCTTACCTACCAAATATAAATTAACAGGACTGGTAGAGCGCCAATTGCTAAAGTAATTGAGGAAGAGTGCAGAGGGCACCTGAAACGCTTCCCTTAAGATTCTGTTTAGAAAATACGATAAAATCATTGTGGGCTGATCGCACTGTGGGGTTGATTTGCCATCGACGGGAGAACCCTACTCACTAATGTTCATAAACTAAATAATGTCAATTGAGATAAAACCCCACAGTGGAGGGCACTGTGTTCTTCCCTTCACCCTGTCTTATTCAATATTGTTATCAATCACCTAAGACTGTTTACTAGTTTGCAGTATCTCCAAGCTGGTAAGAAACAAGATGATAAAGACAGAATAAAATTTAAAGCGGCCAAAGGTAGGGGGAACCTAGAACCAAAACACCTGGGATAAATTTAATGGGGATAAATGTAACAATCCTAAACTCAAGCTATCAAATACGTGTGGACACTTTGGAGACAATTAAAACAATCTGATGTCCAAAGACCTGGACATTTTAATATACCCCAGTATTTGATAAAGCTATTAAATAAACATAGAAAATATTGGATGGCTTAACTTCCCTACATAAGGGCTGAGATATTGTATTTGAATTTAGGCGTTCAGTTGTGAGTCCTAACATTAAGAGAGACATCAATTTCTACGGAATAACGTTCACAGCAGGGCAAATCAAATGGAGAGATCCTGGAATATATTTATTCATTCATTTGCCCACACATTCAAGCGTATTTACTGAAAAGCTCTTCCATAGCAGTCAGGCGATTGGAATGTCACATTGACTAAGACAGCTAATTCAGATACCTAGCACTGGGCATGACAAGGCCAATAGAGATAATGGATGCCGAGGTTCCCGATTAAACCCAGTTCTGTCTGACTCCAGGGCACACGCTACTTTTTTCTTCATAATGTGCCCTCTTCGTGCTGCCAAGTGAATGCCCCCCCTCCCAATAGCATTTCTTACCGTCTAGCCCTGGAGTACGTGTGCCTCTCGGTGTGTGAGGCAGTGCAAGTTGATCCCTGACATCCCGTTGATCTACCATCACGGGGCATCCCGAACACACACATGCGCACACTGTCCCCGGTTCGGACGATGCGTAATTTGGTCACATTGTCAAGCACCACGATGCCACTGGGTTACCGTGCCCAGCACAACTTAAAATTGACTGTGTGTTGGCTGTAATAGGAGCAAATGCTAAGGATGTACGTGTGATGGAGGCTTGTCCTAACTTTGAAAAGTACCATGATTACTTAGCTATGTGTTTAATGGACACGGGAGTGACTGTCTTAAGACCATGTTATGCCCCCCCCAAATATTTATGCCACTCTGTGTGCAATTCTCACTCCTTGTAATGTCCCCCTCTTCTGTCTACCAGATAGCCTTTACTGAGGTTCTGTGAGAAGATTAAGCCCTAATGCCCCAAGACAGCCATTGTGTGCAATGAATTCACTTCATTCCTATTCATCTAGATGGCAGTAGTTACTTGAATCCTTGGAGGAACTAAAAAAAGGAGTTACTAAAATAACTGTGCTGTGATTCAATGAGGAGCCTCACTTGAGAAAGTGGACCATCCCAAATTCCTTGTTTGCATGACATTTTCAGCATTTAGATTCTCTGTTGTCACAAAGTTCAGTGCTCCTCAATCTTGGCTGCAGGGTAGAATTCTCTGGAAGCCTTAAAATAATAATGATAATCAGGTTCCCTCCCCTCTCCAATAAAAAAAAAAAAAATGTCAGACTCTCTGGGCTGGGACCCAGGCATTTAAGTAGGTGTTAAAAGCTACCCAAGCATATTCCAGAATGCAATCACGGTTGAGAATTACTTCTGTGAATAAAGGCAAGCGTGAGGAAGCCAGCTGTCCACTCCACCTTCACCCGTGACCTCTCGATAGGTTGGGCACAGATCCAAAATTCCTTGCCTACGTAAATTCACAACCCTCAACAAGATACTTCAACTTCCTTGGGGCCTGTATGTTCATGGTCACCTCTGACCCTAAGCTGTCACGGCCTGTGCTATCTATTTTCACTTTTTCTTTGGGATTTCAAAAATTTGCCCCGTCAAATCATCTCAGATTACGATTGGTTTCATATACTCTTTTGGACAAGGGAAAAGGAATATATGTTCGCGAAGGCAGAAGTGTTATGACTCCAAATGAGTTGTTCCTCTCTTACCATATTCTGAGGTTGCCTCTCACAAGGATGCTGTGTTTCCTCCCACTCAGCCCCGAAGCCTATTCCCGATCACTGACCCTTCTCCTCCCCCCACCCCCACCCCCACTCATGCAGTGATCTTTTCTTCCATCCATCTCAAGGTAATATTTAATGCCTGACCTTACAGAGAAATCAGACTAGCCTCTTGGCGTTTTGGCCATGACAGGACAACCATTTCCCGCTGTTCTAATTTCACTTTCCGCAGGTATTTTCTCAAACTTATTTGCTTAAGTTCCACGGGTATTTTCTCAAAAAACAGCCTGACCCTGGGGTGCCTGGGTGGCTCAGTCGGTTAAGTGTCGGACTCTTGGTTTTGACTCAGGTCATAATCTCATGGGGTATGGGTTGGTCTGTGGATTCAAGCCCCATGTTAGGCTCTGAGCTGACAGTGCTGAGCTTGCTTGGGATTCTCTACCTCTCTCTCTTCCTTTCCCCTGTTTGCATGCTCTCTCTTTCTCTCTCAAAAAATAAATAAACTTTCAATGAAACAAAATAAAAAGCCAACCTGACCCTAAGAATTCTGGCAGCAGTAGTTACCATGATAAAATGCTCATTTTGTTACACCTGCTATGTAAATGAAAACAACTGAATAAATCAATTTTATCATTGTACACTATTAGACACAATTTCTTATTTTAGAATGCATTATATGTATTATAATAACTTTAGGCTAAAAAAGAGACCAGTTGTTATATAATAAGGACTGATCACTCTCTAAGGTTAGAGTAAGATTAGATTAAGGTTAGATTAAGATTTCTTCTACAAACAGGATTATCTTAAATTGTCTGAGCCTACATCTTCTTAACTGGTCACAGATCTGGTTTTTATGGTAATTAATCCATCTTATCTCAATCTAATCTGCTGCTAGAGTTACAGATTATGGAAGGAAGATTAAGGAGATAATCAGCTGTCTTCTTTCCTGGAAGAACACTTTCCATTTCTTCCTTAAAAGATGATTCATTTTGGAGGCGCCTGGGTGGCTCAGTCAGTTAAGCATCAGACTTGCGCTCAGGTCATGATCTCAAGGTTCGTGAGTTCGAGCCCTCTGTCGGGCTCTGTGCTGACAGCTTGGAGCCTGGAGCTGGCTTTGGATTCTTACAGTTTCAACAGGATGGTGAATGTACAGGGCTTAGCAGGGGGCCCAAAATGTAGAGGGCGTTCAGTACACGTGGTTACCATCGTCAGTCTTTTACAAGAGAGCCGGAGGCACGGACACACAGAGGTGTGACCACACTGCCCGGTGTACCCTTCTTTCTTCGAGTTCTCATGTCCAAGTCAGCTTCAAAATGGTGACAGTCACCCATTAGAGATTTGGGGAAGGACTGGGTGTGTTGACCAGAGGTTTTCCTTCAGAGGGCACCTGCTTTGGTTCCATGGTGGGCTCAGTGAGATTTGTGGGGGTAGCTTTGGCAACATATCACCATTTATCACTTGGTCTCTGTAAGAAATACATAGACTAAATGCCCACAGTGTCGAGAATTCCAGCCCCTCGAGAATAACAAAATTGGCATGTCCCCCTGGGTCTGGCCCTGAAGCAGACCACAGAGCTGCTTCGTGGGTTTCTGAAAGTCTTCCCCAGCTGTGCAGCTGAGCTGATATTAAAAATAATCTCACCTTAGAGGCTGATTAGGAAAAAAAAATCAAGAGTCAGGTTAGCCCCAAATGATGTTAGCAGATCCATTTCAGGAGTTTCCTTCATTACATTAATAAATGCACACAGCGGTTTACCTGCTTTCCTGAGTAACACATCCATCCAGTTCTTAAACGTCTCCTGCATGATTATATAGGGGTACAGAGGCTTATCTTCCGTTCACGAAATGATCGCATTTTGCATGAACTTGGTGACAAATCGAGCAGTTCCCACGTAGCTGTTAACCCAGCCATTTGCTACCTGAAGAAAATTGCAATGATACTTGAGCTTCTCCTCCGTTCACACTGGCTGATGGGACAGTGTTCTTAAAGATGAAAAGGAAGGACGTGGAAGGGGTCGCAATCTGATGCCTGAGATGCTGCGGCCTTTGCTGAACAGCCGCATCTTCACTTTGAGAACGAATGGGGGTGAGGGGAGGGGGAGGGACATCACATAATCAGAATGACTGACAGTGTGAGGAGCCAAGGGCTGCTTCCTTTCTGAGAGCTTTGCTCATGGGGTGCAGGGCTCCATGGTTCCCGAAGACCCTCCTGCGGCCTCCCCCTCCCCAACCCCTGCAAGGCCAAGTTCCTCATGACTATCCTCACCGCAGTGTGCTGGTGCAAGAGAACTCAGCCGACACCCTGGAGCTGAGGGATTTTTGTCATATACAAACAAAAGTGGGTCAGCGGTTCACCTCGTTAAGAAGGCCATCTTTAGTTTTATTTTAATTTTAAAAATTTTTTTTAACATTTATTTATTTTTGAGAGGCAGAGAGAGAGACAGAGAACGAGCAGGGGAGGAACAGAGAGAGAGAGGGAGACACTGAATCCGAAGCAGGCTCCAGGCTGTGAGCTGTCAGCACAGAGCCTGACGCGGGGCTCGAACTCCCAGACCGTGAGATCATGACCTGAGCCTAAGTCAGTCGCTCAACCGACTGAGCCACCCAGATACCCCGAGGGCCATCTTTCTAAAAACACAAGCTGAAAACTTCCTCTTAGAGGGCGAGAAACACCAAGGAGAACAGTAAACAAAGCCAATTTTGACCAACGAACTCGGTGCATGTATTTTATAGTGTCTTCCTAATACATTTTTAAGCAACTGCTTAAACATGTTCTCAGCAATAATACTGCAGTTACAATTAACAGCTCAGAAAAGGGCTACCTGGAGGGCTCAGTCGGTTAAGCGACTGATTTCTGCCCAGGTCATGATCTTGCTGTTCATGAGTTCAAGCCCCGCGTCGGGCTCTGTGCTGACAGCTGGGAGCCTGGAGCCTGCTTCACATTCTGTGTCTCCCTCTCTCTCTGCCCCTCCCCCGTCCATGCTCTGTCTCTCTCTGTCCCAAAAATAAATAAACGTTGAAAAAAAAAATTAAAAAAAAAAAAAAGAAAATGAAATCCTGCAATTTACGGTAGCAGCGAAATAACTACAACAAAAACAAACCTGGGATCCTTTGACTCAACGCAGAAAAGGCATCTGACAAAATTCAACACCCATTCGTGACCAAAACTGTCAGCAAACAAAGAGTAAAAGGGAATTTGCCCGGGCTCACAGTGGGCATCTGTGGAAAACTACCATCAGAGTTAATGGTGAGATAGTCTCTGCTTTCCCCTTAATATCGGGAATAAGGCAAGGGTACGCCTTCTCATCACCAATCCTATGTTTGCTTTTTAAGACTCTTAATCATGTACACCAACAACATAACCCTACACATGCTGTGGTCATTCGATTTAAAGTATAGTGCTATGTTTTGGGTATTTGTGTGTAAATTCAGAGATGCCATCTACTATTAGTGGTTGAGGAAAAGAGAGTTCCCATAACCCAAAAGCTAAAATGCAAATGTCCGTTTTTAAAAGTTTACAAATATCTAAACTCTTGTATTAAGTATATTTAATGCTCAGCAACCGCAGCTCCAGCCAGTTGGCATCTTTATTCCCACACAGTGTCTTATGTGTAATTTAGTATCAAGGGCATGAAGACAGAGACTATGTTTTTGCCATATTCTGTGATTCTCATCCTGAGCACGTAGCATAATAGTATGCCCATGTGGCTGCTAGAGGACTTAAAGCATCTAAAGGAAAATACGTACCAAGTTCTCAGAAGGAAGGCAGTGAGAACAGTCCATGTTAACAGGACTAGCACTAACAAACCCTCATTAGTCTTCCCCTTCATGGCTGGTTTTCACCAGGCCCCAGTTCTTAGCTGCCTTCTCGTTCCATTGCTGGTGTTAATAGGCTGGCCTGAGTCTTCCCAGTAGAGAATGACAATATTTCCCAGACATCTAAGGGAAACTTCACTTGCCCTTGGGTTGTGATTTTAGAAGAAAAGACAACCGGCATGATTTCTGTCCCCAGTGCCACGCCCCTCCACACCCTTTCCAGTTTCTTTCCCTCTTGGATTGTCTTCCCCGATTATCCCATTCTCTATACGCATTAATCTCCACATTAACTCCAACTAGCTCGGAAACTCTGCTTTCAGCTGGATGGGGTTAAAGCAATGTCTCCACTACTGGAGTATACTTCCTGGTCTAGGCATTTGTCTTTTGAATCTGTGCTCCATAAGCCACCTTCATAGTGAGCAGATTTTGCTGCCAAAGTAAACGAGTTTCCCTGGAAATAGTCTCAGATGATTCCGGGCAGAGGTGAAGAAGCAGGAGGGAGAGAGAAAGAAAAACAATTTACCCTTGACTACGATTGAAATTGTAAAGTACAGATTACTGACAATTTAAAAGGAAAATACACGCTTTAATTATATGTATGCTTTAATATCTGAACTTTTAAAAGTGAACGCTTCCATTTAATATTTCAGAATATCTACCTCACCCGCTATCACTGCAGTTTATGCAGGATCAGAAAATCGTGGAAAGAAGAGATTCAAGAAGTTTTCTGGTTCCACATCTTTGGGTTACAGAGGAGGCTCTAGGAATACATTTTGAAGCTCTAAGAGATGTTGATTAATTTTCATCTCTTTACACTTTTGTCATCACACTCTACCTTTTGTCAACAACAGTGAATTATCCTAGCTACCTGGGCTGAGGACAAGGTTTTGTGGAATATGTACCTAGGGGAGACTGGTGGAGGATGAGTGGAACGTAAAATGGCTGATACATCAAAGCATCAACTCAATACACTTGTTTTAACCGGAGTGGGTTAAACTTTAGTATAGGTAGCACAACTAAGTGAGCTGGGGGAAGTCACAGAATGTGTCACGACACTAAGTCAACAAATGTTTATTTAGCACCCACTACGTACACCATTCCAAGTGCTGGAGAAGCAGAGGAAAACATTTTAGCAAAAGTCATTGATAGTGTTTGGACTGAGCGCTGAGGGGAAGGTAAGAGCCTGGAGTGTTCGGGGAACTACCAGTGGGGCTGGTGCTGAAGTATAGAGTCTGACATTCACAAATCAGGCATTTGTTGCCTGTGCACATACATCCCAGTTTATTCTTATTTGTGAGGAAGTTAACACTGCATCTTGCTTGAAATTGGATTTTAGTGAACTAATGAAACTCTGTAAATGTAAAACCTAAGTGTTGAAGCCAATTTCTGTCACCAGACTAAACTTGGTTCATAATTCTTGTGCTGTGTTGTTGTTCAGGAAACTCCTTTAGACACAGCCTCATCTAGATCTCAGACAACCTTTGCGATCACAATTTTCACTTGCCTACTATTGTATAAAAAAAAAAGACTGTCCCTGTCTTCGACCAGTGTGACCAGTTACTGATTGTGACTCGTCATCTGACCTTGCATAGATGTTACCTAAAGGGTCCCTTCCCAACACCCCCAATCGATGCTTGGAAAAATTGTGTTGGGGGGTCTGTTAGGACTCCCTTCAAGTATCTGGTTGTGTACAATTAGCCATCTTGACCAAATCCCAGGAAATTTTGTATAATCAGAGAATCCTAGAAGGAGGTCATCCAAGTTGTTTTCTACATGAACACCCTCTGGTACAGAGAAGCTTCAGAAATATATTTGAAACTCTAAGAAATGTTGACTAATTTCTATCTTTATGTATTTTTGCATTAAAATTCTACTACTCTTAGTCGACACCAGTGGAGTGCCCTAGTTATTTCAGATTTAGCTTGAAGTAAACTCAGTGAATCTATGTTGTAAGTTTCATTCTAAAATATTTATAGAATAAGCAAGACAGTCAAAGCTTTTCCTGGCCATGCCTTTGATCCTATCTACAAGTTACTCATTTTCCTTCAACATGTGCTTATCTTTTCTTCTTAAGAGGATTCTTCCTGGATAGTTTGGAAAGATTTCTTTATTCTGCTTAGAGTAACAAAAATATATCTAATATTTATAAATCACAAATGACTTGCAACCCCCAAATATAAATGTTTAAGATATTTTCTTTAGGATGCATGACTAAGACAAATCATCACTTTGAAAAAGGTACAGCATAATAGAGGGCACCTGGGTGGCTCTGTCAGTGTCTGACACTTGACTTAGGCTCAAGTCACAATCTCACAGTTCAGAGGATCGAGCCCCACTTGGGATTCTCTCTCTCCCTCTCTCTCTGTCCCACCCCCACCTGCACATGCGCTCACCTGCTCTCTCTGAAAATAAATATTTTTTTAAAAAATGTATAGCATAATTGACATTAGTTTTTTCTCTCTCAACGCATGGGTTATTATTTTTTTAACGTTACAGGAAGGAAGTCTAACACCGGAATGAGCAAAACCACTCTCAATTTCTTAGAGTCCCTAAACTAATTCTGAAAGCTAAACAAAAATAACTGTGGAAGAGTTCTACCATCGCCAAAGGCTGAAAAATCTCTTCCTCTTCTCACTACTCTACTGAATTTCTTACATAAAAAGACAGCCCTACTGTCCTCAAGCGAAGTTCAAGGCTTCCTGTGAGCCTAGGGGCATGGTGTCTACAACGTGGAGGACAGCTGCAGGTGTATGCAGCTGCAGGTTAGAGAGTGACAGGCCAGTCTGAAGGCTCACAACCATCTAAGTCAACTACTCAGGACCCTTCTAACTTCAGCCATGTCAGAATTCAAGTCAGGTACTGAGAGTTTCCACTTTGCCCACAAAATCTAGGAATCTGAAGTCTTAGATAAAAATTTTTGGATTTCTTAAAAAATTGCCCACTGATTCAACTTTTAAAGCACTATGCCAGCCTGTGTGACGGGGGTAACTGAACCTCACGGTGCTCCTGATTGGTCATCTATAAAGTGGATTTTTTAATGACACCTGCTATTTAGAGGTGTTAGAAATGAATTTTAACTGCTTAAGGTATTGCATAACATCTAGCAAGAGTCATAGTTCACTACTGAATCAGTAGAGAATCAGTTCTCTTGTTTTATTACTATTATTATTACATACGAGACACAGAGCATGGTTGAAACTGGGCAGCGACTGGGCTTATTTGTCCTGGCCTCCGGGCTTACTCAGAAGAGTAAGCAGTATCATGGGAAGCAACAGACCTTTATAAAAATGATTATATTTTGGACACGTTCTGGAATTTCATGATTCAGTCCTCACAACATTACTAGATGAGCTAGATGTTACTTTCATTTTACCAATGGGGAAACTGACACCCCAAGCTTTTAAGTAATTTGTGCAAGTTTACTCAGTACATACATAGTACTTCTAATTATCAGGCTTGTGTGAATACCGATTCCCTTCTCTACACCGGGCATATTATTGCCTTTCTCAAAAAGTGGGAATTTAAGCAAAAAGAAGGACCTGGTGAACTGGCCATGAGCGAGAGATCATGTCTGGAAGATTGGCAATTATAGATGGGTTAGAAGAATAGAAAGCTGAGGTCCTGGGGACTGAAGCCAGGCTGGGTGCCTCCAAACCCAGGTGTTAGATCTGGATGAGATGCCAAGGGCTAGGGACAACAAAAGCCCAAAGGCTACCAGTTTGACAACATCAGAGTTATTTGACTAGATGCAAGGAGGTAGGACACTCCAGAACCACGGCATGCCGTTCCACGACAGCAAAACAGAAGGCATCTTATCTTTTGGTGATGAGGAAGGAGAAGGACTCAGAGGAGGGGTCTAAGGGAAGAGCGACCAATTTTAGACTGGTTGCCGCTTCTGAGTCAGAAATGGGGGAAGCAGGAAAGACTAGGGACTCAGTGCCAACACGGAACTAAGGCGGTTCAACATCTGCATGTACCAGTGATAGAGGAGAACAGCAACATGGGCACAGGGCAGTACAGTTAAGAAAGAGAGAATCATTAGGGCAGTCTTTAGCTGCTCCAGGCCCTTGGGAGACATGGCGTTTCCTGTTCATTTTGCAGGTGGATCTAAGTCTGTTATCAGCTGGATGCTCTACAGGGCTGCTTGCTTTCCTTCTCAGGCCGTGGGCTTATTTCCACGAATCTCAGACAGGTGTTACCGCTTCAGGGCATGTAGGACTCCCACTGGGATTGATCACTGAGCTGAAGGCAGGTACAGCCAGAAAGGCTTTACATTGAAACCGGTTTCGTAACAGGAACAAACAGAAGCAAGAAGACAGGTAGCACAGTGATGGGAGGGAATGCATCAACGATGGTGGGCTGGACCAAGGCTCAGGCTTGGCCTTCAGCTTTGGAGGTCCACAGATGTCACCTTTCAGCAAATCAAGAGGGATTTCATTAAAGAAGACAGGTGATTAAAACCAAAATCATCATTAGAAGGTTGCATCGCAGACATCAAAGAAGAAGGGTCACCCCCAAGGACTGGACTGTTTATGATATCAGGAGAGATTGCCTGGTGAGTTCCAGGTAGGAGCCCAGACTAGGGAGCTGACCTTGAATGACTTACTTAAGTTATACTGTGTCTGTTTTCTCATGCAAAGTGGGGATAATAATCTACTTCATAGGTTCGTCGGGAGGTTTAACAGACTTAATATACATAAAATTCCTAGTACAAACTCTGGCAGGTGATAATAAAAGCAAGTTAGTTGTTCTTACTGTCCTAATTACCTGTGTTACGATTACAGAGTCACAATTCTGGTCAGCTTCTGTCCCTGCCATGTTCTCATGGAGACTGCCAATGTTTTTTTCTGTGATTCTCATTTTACTAAGTTTCCTGGCTGACCAAACTTTCTTCTAATTAACACTTTCATTTTAAAAATATGCTGATATTTCAATTTGGTAAAAATAAAGTCTTACTGGCCTGGATGGCATTTTTTAGAGGCAATTTTGAAACTCTGTGCTCTAATTATGTGCTAATGTTATCTGTCATTTAGCTCTGAATGGGGAGCTATGTCTCCAGGTTTCCAGGCAGAAGTGACGATGGGCTGGCCTGAGTAATTGGGGGGTGGTTCTGGGTCCGGGCCTGGTTTAAGAAAACCCATTTTCCCATCTGCCTATATATATTTTTTTTTCCTACTGGAAATTATTATTTTTTTATATAGTTCCATTTACATGTAAATAATCAGCTCAGATTTTCATGTTTTTCAATTATTGGGCTTCCATTTTGAAGTCAAGAATGTTCTACTGAAAGACATTTGAAAACCACTGATCAAAAATACGTCCCTGTATTACATGTATGTGTTATGGAAGTGTCCTAGTATGTGTGATCCTACTGAGATAACGCTGGGTAAGCGCTCTCTGTTTTCTAGGTTATTCTGGATTTCTGTGGTTAGCAGAAACTACAGATGCACTGGGCAATCCTGGAAGATACAGGACACGAAACACTGGTCACCGAATAATAGTTTTCACGTACCCCTGTTTTTCATGCAAATTGCTTGACACTCACAATGTCACACAAGAATGTAAAGGTGCACCATGATGTGTGAATGGGGGGGGGGGACCAGCGTGGGGTGGGGCTCAGATCCCCACGTCTAAGCCACCCTTTGCCACCCTACGAGCCAGCTGCAGCCTGTCCAAGAACCGTGAGGTGGCCGCTCTTGCCCACAGCACATTTGGTTTGAAAAGCCCAAGAAGCAGAAAGGAAGACAGCAGAGACTAGATGTGAAGTGATTTTCCCACCTCTCAGCACGAAAGAGCCCTCATCCACGATATCCAATTCTATTTCCTATTTTTTTGAAGGACTAGAAGGAATCAGTCCACAAATCCTATTGATACTATAGCTGCAGAAACCTTCACATCTACTCCTCATGCCCTTCCTTCTCCGGTCCCCCAGTCATTGAACTAATCCTCATCGTCTCTTCACCCAAAGATCCCTCAGCCCTCTTAATCAGTGTCTCTCCACTTTTTTGTTTCAAAATTAAGGCATCAAGACACGTTCACCTAAGTAGCAATCTTTCCCAAATCCGCCTTAGCTCATGATGCTTAGCTGTGGCTCAGTGTGAAATCATCTGAGACTCATTCAGGCTTGGGTCTCTATCAGGGTAGCTTCCCAGCTGTGGGACTCCTAAAGCTGCTTCTCACCTTTAAAGGAGGGGATGCACCCGACTCGCAGGTTGTTTTGAGGGCTAGACGGCACAATAAATGTGTTTACCATATATGTTCCTTAATAAATATTAAATAAGCTTCAATTATTATTGCTATATTCATTTTAGGAAACTGGCAAGAAAAAAAAACATTTTGGTCAACAGAATGCCAAACAGCATATTTGGTTTGACACCCATGCGAAAATATCTTAATGGCTGTCAACTGAGAGGTTGTTTTAAGGCAAAAGGCAATTTCAGGTTCTGCCATCTTTCTGACTGGTGATTACGTGGAGGGCCAACAACATCAGCTAACAGGGTAGTGAAAATGTACAGTAATGTAAGCAAGCTCTCCAAAGAATGTGGATATTTGAAACCAGGACAGCCTTGGGACCAATATCCCATATGCCAACAAAAAAGTTCAGAAACTACAAAATGGGCATGAATGAGTCATGATCCAGGGAGAGGGGTTGGTCTCTGGTGTAAAGCGAGAGGAAGCGGGTTAGTCCGTGACTAACCAACCCAAATGATTCCAACCAAGGAAAGCGCCCTCAGTCATGAAAAGTAAATAATCCAGGCTTCCAGTTATGGAATGAATAAGGCATGGGAAGAAAAGGCGCAGCCTAGGGAATACAGTCAATGGTATTGTGACAGTATTGCCTGGTGGCGGATGGTAGCTACATTCCTGGTGGGCACGGCATAAGGTAGGGAGATCCAAATTGCTATGTTGTACACCCGAAACTAACGTCACGTGGTGTTAACCACACTTTCTTTTTTTTTTTTTTTTTAATTTTTTTTCAACGTTTTTTATTTATTTTTGGGACAGAGAGAGACAGAGCATGAATGGGGGAGGGGCAGAGAGAGAGGGAGACACAGAATTGGAAACAGGCTCCAGGCTCTGAGCCATCAGCCCAGAGCCCGACGCGGGGCTCGAACTCACGGACCGCGAGATCGTGACCTGGCTGAATTCGGACGCTTAACCGACTGCGCCACCCAGGCGCCCCATCAACCACACTTTCAATTGAAAAAAAAAAAAAAAAGTTTACATCCTGAATGGAAGCATCCATGATTTTTATCTGGTCGTATTTTATTATGTGTGCACAAAGAACTGATGAGATTAATTTTCATAAATGGATATTGCGTTCAAGTGAGCAACATTCTTTAGCTTTTATTCCTTTCATCAGGAGAGATGCTGCTTCAATAGTTCTTTGAGATCTTTCACATTTTCCAGAGCTTTATTTATAATTAGTAACAAGCTGTTAAAATCTTCAATTGTTCCATGCATCGAATGGATGCTCGTGAAGTGTGTTTTATCTTCCTAAAAGTTCCACAGGGTTCTCATTCCCTTAGTTCTCTGTTCATCTGGGTAGCCTCGGCGCTGGATAAACATCCAAGGATGTAAACAACAATGGCATTACAGAAAGGCTTCCTTTGTAATGATGGTAAAGTAAAATTATAGAAGAAGCTGAGAATTTTTGTGATAAGCTTATTTTCTAGTGGAGATGATTCTTAGTTTCCCCTCCGTACTTAAAATGCTCATGAAAAAGACAGAACTCCAAGCCACACGGTTTGCGCAGTAGGTAGGAATAAAAGTGAGATTCATGGGTTATTCATAATAACCTAGGGCCTAGGGCTTAAGATGAAAATTCATTACTGCAATAAAATGAAGACAAAGGTCTAAGCTTCCCAGATGACTTCCCTCACAAGTGTTGGCTGGGACAGGTAAAAAGAAGCAAAGAAATCCACGGGCAGACCACTTTGGTGGTGTAGGCAATGGCTCATTGCAGGCTTTTGGCTCAGGGGATGGAGAGGAAGAGTCAGATGTGAGTGACCTGGGAGAAACACGATTAATGGGTCATGAGGGGAAAATGGGGCGAGGGAAAGAAGTCAAAGATTCAGTCCTTGTGCGGGTGGCTGGGAACACAGCACTGCCAAATTAAAAAATGAAACAAAACACAAAAGACTAGGCATTTGGAGGACACGAAAGAGAAGGAACAGTTGTGAATTCACTTCAGTGTTTACTGAATGTGAGCTTGCACCAGGGAACTCAGGGAAGGGACGGCCAACAAAGGCAATTAGACATCAAAAAGGTGGAAATGTCGAGGGAGCAGGGAGGAGCTTATTCGATCCAGTGCCCTGAGAGGTAGGTGCAGGCACATGGGGAACAGACACGACTTGGCAAACTATCACCGCTCCCATGGTGCCAATCTGAGATGGATCCTTCTGGATGAACATCAGATCAGTAGGTTTAATAATATAAATGAATGTGTGAAAGGAAACACTGCGGGGGGGGGGGGACAGGAAACATGTGAAAGAAGTCTGGGGAAATGAACAAGATAAAAGAAAAATGAGAAAAAATAGCGATTGAAGTCAATAGGAGCTCAGAATTAAATGATTAAAGACCAAGAGATCACTTCGGAAAGCAGGAATAGGATGAATTCCCCCAAAAGTACTGTTTGGGGAATATTTGTGGAAGGTGAGATTTGAAATGGAGATTTTAAGTGGGTGGCGTGGCGATCATTGCAGACGGAAACTAAGGCAGGAATAGAGCGGTGCCTGAAAAACCACTTGAGACCCAGTTAAGAGAGAGAGAGAGAGAGTGAGAGAGAGAGAGAGAGAGAGAGAGAGCAAGCCCTGTCCCCTTGGGACCCTGAGGACATAGCAAGATTTGGGTCTGGGCAGAAACTGTTTAGAATGAACACAGGATCTCTGTCCATTTGGTTCCCTGCTGTATAGCTAGCACCTAAATACGTGGCTGTCTTATAAATGTGTTTGCATAAATAAGCCAGAAAAAAATAAAGCACAAGAAAGACCAGCTTACTAGGTTCTTTAATTGTATATGTACGTCTAGTTTGACTAGCCTGTCTGTTTGTAAATATCTGTAAATTTTCCCATGATCAAATAGGCTTTTCCTTCCTGTACAAGCCACTGCATTTGATGAAGCACATGACTCAAGTGTCATGGAAGGGTATTAAAGGACAAAGATACCGGGCACTGGATATGACCAGGGTCCAGATCATGTCTCCTGGTATTCATTCACCATCGTCCTGTTCTCACACAATACCTTTGAATAATATCAAACACTTCAGTTTTACTTTTTAGGAGAGAAGTTAAGCAAACTAATATTTTAACTGTTTAAACTGAATTTTTGAGTCACATTAAAAGGCTTTAGTGTCACAAATTTTTTAAGGGCTGATTAAGAAGGGGCGCGTGGGTGGCTCGGTCAGTTAAGTATCTGACTTCAGCTCACGTCATCATCTCGCAGTTCGGGGGTTCAAGCCCCGCATCAGGCTCTGTGCTGACAGCTCGGAGCCTGGAGCCTGCTTTGGATTCTGTGTCTCCCTCTCTCTCCGCCCCGCCCCTACTCGCACTCTGTCTCTCTCTTAAAATCAACACTTAAAAAAGTTTTAAATGCCGATTAAAAAAATAAACATGAAAAACCAAAAGAAAATGGCAAACCTTGGTTGAAATAATGGCTTAAGTTTGAACTGAGACAGCAAGCCCACAGTGCGCACTCCTGATGCCACAGAGGATATTTCTAAATCCTGCGTTTAAAAATGACGCATAAAAGCATAATTTATCAGACTCGTACCTACCTAACGCAAGCAAGACAGTCAAATAATGAAGTTTAAAAATAAATTTTACTGATGTGTATAATAATTTCCACAAAAAGTCAGCCTTTCCCATGACGGAGAGTGTGAGAGAAGATAAATAAATGTGTTGCAGGAAAGAAAGATTCATTACAACACAGGACACAACACATGTATGCCCTTAAATATTCATGCCTATTTGTAGAAAACCTCTCACTTGTAGATAGGTCCAAATATAGAGAACATCTTCTCTTGAAACTAATTTTATTTATTTGCCATTATGTTTAACTAGGTAAAAGGTTAGGAGTCCACGAGTTGCAAACGGGCTCCTCTATAAAATGCAATCTCGGCATAGTCTGGTGACTGACTCAATGGCAGCACATAGTAGGTGCTCAGAGATTGTGTTTTAAATAAATACTTGGTAGGAGTTTGTTGTTAAGCACTTCACTAAAAAAGGACCTAGAGAAATAGTTAGTGACATTTAATTTGTTTTCGAATGTGCTTATTTAAATGTGCCTCGCATAATCCGAGCAGTCCTTCTGGTAATATATTCACATCTGCATCTTCCAATTTTATTAGCAACATGAGGCACTTCCTTTTTAGTATTCATATTAACCGTCCTAAGTAATTTTCTTTTTAGTTGCTGTTTTCTCGGAATTATCTTTTCGTTTTTTCTTGCATATACTTGAGTACTTTGATATGTCTGAGATAAAAATTGATTATAAAATGAGGACTCACTTTGCTCATAAAATATCCCCCCTAGGGGCGCCTGGGTGGCGCAGTTGGTTAAGCGTCCGACTTCAGCCAGGTCACGATCTCGCGGTCCGTGAGGTCGAGCCCCGCATCGGGCTCTGGGCTGATGGCTCAGAGCCTGGAGCCTGTTTCCGATTCTGTGTCTCCCTCTCTCTCTGCCCCTCCCCCGTTCATGCTCTGTCTCTCTCTGTCCCAAAAATAAATAAAAAACGTTGAAAAAAAATTAAAAAAAATATATCCCCCCTAAATCTTTTGCTAAGAATATTGAGGACAAATGTTCTGATTATACTAAGGTAAAGAAGAGATGTTCCCTAGGTGCTTTGCTTTAACTGAGCATTTTGACCTAGTCATTTTATTGTTTGTATGCAATGCTAACATGGATTTTCATAAAGATTTGGCTTATTTAAAGAGAAAAAAATCTAGGTAGAGCAGTCTATGATTTGGTGTCCTTACCCCTTAGCAGATTTAAACTGTTTGATAGATATAAGCTTGTAATTTGATGTGGTCAATTCTACTGCCCACAAGTTGCCGGAGATTCTCTTAGCTTTGCGGAGGGGCGGAGAAGTGACGATCACGAACCCAGCAAACCAGAAGCCATCTGAACATCCTTACTTCTTAGTATACTTACATTCTCCAAAGTGAAAGAAGAATGTTGGAATAGTCCAGAATAAAAATATGCTCATGAAAAATAAAAGGGAAAAAATAGAGCCTAGAATAAACCTTGAATAAATTCACATGATCCTTAAACCTCTTACTTGTTTCAATGGGCTATACTAGACCTGTGTCTTGACTTAGATTTATATGGGTTGTTCCATTTTCCACAACAAATTGTTCTTTTTCTTAATTGTTTTCTAAGACAAGAGTAACATTTTTATACAGGTCCTTTTCAAAATAAAAAAATAAATAAAACTCTTTTTCTTACTGCTTTAAGGAACCTGCAGCTTACCCATTAGCTTCAACAATTATCAATATTTTGCCGATCTTATTTCATCTACTATACGCATACTTTTTTTCTTTTTTACCTTGAAATAATTAGAGATTCACAGGAAGATGGCACGCAAAACAGAAACACCACAATATACAAGTTCCCTGCACTGTTCACCAAGCTTCCTGCACTGGTACATCTTATGTGATTACAGCCTCCGACCAAAACAGAAACCTGACCAACCGACATGGGGATAATCCACAGAGTTTTGTCAGGTTTCATCAGTTTTACAAGCACATGTGTGTACACCTACGTATGTGTGTGCATGCACGCACATGCATGGTCTGTGCAATTTTATCACTTGGGTAGCTTCACGTAAGCACCACTACATTCGAGATACAACTGTTTCATACTCCCTTCTACTAGTTCATGATAGGCACACCCACACCCTCTCTCTACAGCCCCTACTTCCTAAAAAACACAGATCTGTTCTTCGTCTCGATGACTTTATTATTTCACAAATGTCACACAAATGGGGTCATATAGTATGCAGCCCTTTGAGACTGGCTTTCCCATTCAGTAGAAGTCCTTTGAGATTCTTCCCAGTAGTTGCTTATGTTTGTTATTTTTTATGATAGCGTATGTGATATTTTTTTAATTATATCATCTGGATATACCACTGCTTGCTTAACCATTTACTCATCGAAGGGAATGTGGGTTGTCTCCAGTTTGGGCTACCACGAATAGAGTTTTTATACCCATTCACGTACTGTGTTCGTGCGAACACAAATTTTTATCTCTCTGGGGTAACTGCTGGGTCACATGGCTGGTGCGCGCTTAGTTTTAATAGAAACCGGCAAGCCGCTTTCCAGAATGGCTGTGACATTCTACATTCCCCCTGGCAGTGTATGAGTGCTTCCATTTCTCTGCATCTTCACCAGCATTTGGAGTTATCACTATGTTTTCATTTTTGCCATTCTGATAGAAGTCTTGTGGTACATCATGGTGCTTTAATTTGCATTTCTGCCACGGCTCAGGGTGCCAAGCAGGAAAACTCATTTTTAATTTGAGTGACCCCATCCGCTTTCACCCGTGATTTATTTTTTAACTGGACTCTTGACCACCATGTTTTTAAAACTACATGTCACATTTATAGTTGGGACGGACTGCTTTTCATAGTCGAGAGGAATGCTAGTATGTTCTTTACCTAAATCCATTTACTAATATTTTATGTTCTCGTGTCCACCACATTTTGGTGTGTTTACACATTTCTGATTATAAAGCGATTTACGTTCAATAAGAAATAAAAAAAAATACCTGAAGGAGGTGAAAAAGGAATAAGAAAAACACATGTCTGAAGACTCATCTCTTAGTAATTATCCCATGCCCCGACACACACACACACACACACACACACACACACACACACGTACAAAATTGGAATTGTACTCTTTATATTTTGCTTCCTGCCTCTTTAAAATGTAATATACCATGACGTCGTTTCCATCATTATTATTCTATACTATTATTTTTCTTGGCAGCATAGCATTTCTTTTCATGGATGTAATATAATTTTTTGAGGGAATTCGCATTTTCTCAGTATTATAACCACTGCATTGGTGGCGCCTTAACCACCTGCCTTCGCAATATTGTACACTTATTTTCTGAGGTTCATTTCTCAGAAGAGATATTGTTTCCTCAAGGACTGTCTATAATTTACAACGGTTATTCCCCTCCGGCATTTTTCATGTCCCGGTTTGCTTATTCTTCTACTGAAATAAAGAAATGGTAAGAGACTAAGTTGACTCTATGGCGAAATCTTCATCTTCCACATTGTCCTGTAAGCTCATTATTTACATCCTCCCGATGAGACACATCTAGAACACCACTAAATAACTGCAGACTATGTCAGCTGTGCTGAGGCATTTGCACACGAAGAGGTCTGGCAATGTCTGAAGGGATCACGTGGTTCATTTTGAGCCAGTACCACGCGTGTTTGCCGTGTAAGAGCAGGAACCGCGACCTTTTTCTCACCATCACACACTTGGTGCCTAGCATCACTCGACAAATAGTGGATGCGAAATAAATACTTGTCTGAGCGAATGAGGTACTGCGTGGGTGTCTGCAGTTCAAAAATGTGTGCTCAGCCCTGTTGTGAGCCCTTTCACGAGCAGGAATGTGTATGTGGCCAAGGGTCCACTCACCCGACAAGGAATAGACTTGCGTTCTGTGTGTGTGCGGAGCTCACGGGCGGCACCCACAATCATATCTGCCCCCGTCTGAAGCCAGCCATCGGGTGTCAGGGCTCACAGCCATTACGTTCTCCAGCAGCCACAGGGCCCAGGACCTACCTGCTGGTCACAGCCCCTGCTCAAGGGCAGTGCGCTGTTTCCCCTCGACAGTTCTGGACTACACTTGGGAAGCGTCGCTAGGATCTTGCTGCATGCAGTCAGGAGCATTTAAAAGGCTTCTTATTCAACTCTTGGTCCTGGGGCATGGATGGCTGCTCCTTCAAATGCAGGGTGATTTTGACCCTTTGCTTTCTGTTTACCTCCTGCCCACCCCTCTGGCTCGAATTTGCTCCCTTTCTTTCTCATGTAGCATTTTCATTAGCCCAGCCTCTGACCTCCAGTCAGCCTCCCTGCTCTTTCTTGGTTCTACAGTCACCCTGCGTCTTGGACCCACACAGCACATAACTGGCTCCAGCTCGGCATCAAGCCATGTGTTTCAACAAGTGCCCGCTCACCGTGCGACGATGACTGGGGCTAATTTGACCGACAACAGGAACAAAATCATGCAGATATATCAAAGAGACTTGAATGTTTAACAGCGTTCTTCTCTCTCCAGTACTTTAACCTAAGGAGAAATTCTAGCATTAGGGGTGTTAGTCACATGGCATGGAAGGAGAGGAGATAATTTTTGATAGTCTGGTACCTTGAGTCACTTGGCTCCGCCTTAGTGTAGAGTTGGCTTTATCCATGCAAGTGGAGACACAGAATATTTATTTAATATTTACATGGAAGAATGGGAAGGATGGTGTCCAAGATGGGTCATGGCCCGGACTGGTGGTCACATGCACATATACACGTTTGTGTTGTATTCCTACATTCTTGTATGCATTACTGATTCTTTCAATCATTCGAGAAGCATATAATGAGCACCTCCTACCTAACAGCCAGGAGCTGTTTTAGGTGACAAGGCATTTAGGACCCCATGATGGACCCACACTTGTGATTACAAGTAGCCCTGGGATGGCTTTTGAAAGTTAAATGTCTGCAAGTGACATAAGAGACTTACAGGGTAGAGATTCAAGGGGCTGACGCTGTTAGCATGCCCCAAATAGGGTTCAGGTAGGCACTGGCCTTTTTCAAGGTGCTGTGATGGGAGCAGAAGAGCTCTTCCTGGCTATCCTCTGGATGCCTGCAGAGCCCAGCTGTGCTGTCTGAGCACTGCGTGAGTGCTGCAGCGGGCGGGAACACAGGACAGGTTGGGTGGAGTGTGAAGCTGGAAGAAGCAATGGGGAGACGTCCTCATTGTCCAAACTAGAGAAGAAAGCCTGACCTAGATCATTGACAATGGAAGTATAAGAATGAAATGGATAAAAGGGAAGAGGTAACATTGCAGAGGGTATATTTGGTGGGTGGAAGAGAGAAAGAAATTATAGTGACTGAGGAGATTCAAGCAAGAATGCTGGTAGGATAGAATGATGCCTTTTCTTTGAAAAGTCCAGGAAGATAATGCACAAGCAGGCTGGTAGAGTAGGTAAAGAGAAATTTGCTTTTGATCCTGTTGTCAGGAGCATGGGGAGCATGGAGGTCAAGACTCCAATCTGCCCCTAGAGCTTAGGAAAGGGATCGGCGCTAGAAATGTAGGTTAGCGAACAAAACTGTGTTTAATAATAATAGTGAACGTCCACAGAGCTCTTAATATGTGTCAGATGCTATTCTCGGTCTTTTAAATATAGTAACTCATTTTATCATCAAAACAACCTATGCCGTAGGTCTCATTAATGTTCCACATGTCACAGATAAGGAAACCAAGGCACACAGAGGCAGGATGCCTTGCTAGGATTCCACAACCAGTAAGTGGGCAGAGCGGACTGTCTCCCATGACCTCTCTCATCCACCATGGTGCAGGGGCCAATGTGGGCGGCAGCAGGTTTCTTCCAGGTGTTTGTCCAGGTGGAGGTGGGGGTTGACAGATGGCGATGGAACAGTGACAGGAATAAGGCACGAACTGAGCATATGACAGAAATGATGACGTGCCTTCCACCGCTGGTCCCCCTGGAAGCCCAGCCCGGTGTTGCATTCTACTCCTGAACGGAAGACAGATCCCAAGACTTCAGTCCAAGGGTCAGAGCCAAGATCCAATGTGCTAGGTGGCGCCATTAAGGGGAGAGTGCAGCCAGAAATTAAACCTGAAAGAGCAGCTACAACCGAAAGACTGGGGGAAGCAAAAGAGTGAATGAGAAAGACAGAGGAGGAATCATCCATCAGGAGGGGTGTGGGGAAACAAGAAGGTGCCAGTCCCAGAACCCTGGGGGACTGACAGGTTCCAGGACGAGAAGGTGGCTTCTGGCCAGCACGGGAGGGAGAAGGAAGACCGGGGAGGTGAGGACTGAGAATGGAATACAGGCATTGGAAAGACCTGATGAGCTTGAAGACTGGGATTTTAATAGAGCCGTTGCTGCAGTGACACAGGAAAGCCAAATACAGGAGTGAGATCACAAAATGGACGCATGAAGTTTAGGGTGCTTCCCAGTGTAATTTGGGGTGTGGAAATGATGAGGAGCCAGACGTGTGCCCGATGCAGGGCCAGAGAGATAGAGGGCAGAAAGCCGCCCTGTGGAAGGTGTCTTATGGACGCCATGGGCAAATTCCCCCGCCTCCATGGCCTGAATCAGCCTAAAATTGAGAAACGAAGTAAGGCTGTGCCAATCTCATTAGGCATCCCTAATAGTTATAAAGAGATAATTTGCAAGAAGATGAAAGAATCCAAATTCATGTTGCCAATACTAAATATTTAGCCAATGGAAAATATAGGCTTTGAATGGGCTGTGAAAAACCTCAAAACGATGAGCTACATTTGAAATACTTTTTGCCCTGGAGATGATGTTTCAATCCCTGGCTGTGCCAGATGGGGTGTGAGTCACAGCACAGGAAATAACACTGGATTTCATATTATTTTGCTTGCACAAAGGATGTGGACCTTCTGAGGCCAGTTCTCCTGTAGATGAAATGAAAACCCGAAGGGAGGCAATTAGGACGGCCGGGCTCTGCTGAACAGCCCTTGAGTGCGGACCGCAGGCTGGGTCAGAGCTCCGTGGCAGGGCACCAGGGACGGCAGGAGCCTGCCAGCACATCATCAGGCGGAAACGTCTGCTCCTCTTGTGCCAGAATGCAGATGCAGACACAAGGACCCCTCCGTGAGATTTATATCGCTGTGTAGACTCGTCGGTCGGGATAGGAAGGTCTGGGATGAGTTAATTAGGTTCTCCCCATCTCCCCTCCTCGTTAATAGATTGCGGGTGTCTAAAGCCATCTTCTCTTAAAGCACATAGGCTAGATTAGATGCATTTAACGCTTTATAATAACATACCGTGCCCTGATCACTCAGGGGTTATAATCCCCAGAACAAACAACACTTAATAAGCCACGAGGGTGTGAAATAATACGAGCTTCCGGAATGACAGGGCATAGTGTCATTTTAAAAATAGGTACAACAAGAAGCATATTTAAATAAATGCTTGAGATAGTGCAGCCCGTTTCTTCTTTTCCTCTAGCACTTTTATTCTCTGTCCTTGCTGGTTTTCTCCTTCCTGCTTTACACTTGAGTAGATCTCCCTTAACCAGGAAAATTATTTCTCTCTTGCCTTCACCTTATTTCTATGGTCTCTGGTCAGTTTCTTTCCTTTAACTAGCAGTCTTCTTAAATGAATACATTGTACATCATGCTTTCCAATTTTCCACCGTCTTTGTTTTTTTTTTTTCCCCATCCCTAAATGACATTCGTGGCCCTAATGAGCAACAAAGGTCAAATGTGACCTTACTGGCCCAACATAGGGGATTGTCTTGGGCTTTATTTTTCGGGATGCGAATTCCAGGGACTGGGTACAGATCCCAACTCATCCTGCCTGCTTGCCCTCCGCTTGCCCTCTGCTTGCCTTTATAGTTCCCCTGATTTTGCGCTATTTTTTTTCTTCCTTGTTCCCTCACTCTCTGTCTCTCTCTCTCTCTCTCTCTCTCTCCTAACCCCATCTCTTTCCTTCTGTCATGCACTCATGCACTTTATTCCATTGACTTCCTTGCTTCTTGCTTCCCCCACCCTCTCCCCCCAGCTCAACTCCACTCTTAGCACTCCTCAACAGTGTCTTTTGCTCTCACAGGTGGAACACTGGTGGCCCACAAGCCACACTGGTCCTGAAGAGATGCTTGTTTTTGCCTGCCAAGATTCAGTTAACATCGAGGCATGATTTTTAAACTGAGAGGTTTTTATACTCTGGCTTCCCCTGAAAACTTGAAAAATCTAGATATATTTCTATGTCATAACCAGCTGAATGGCATCGTTCTGGACAGGAACACGATCTCTATGCTCACCCCAAAGGCACCTCCAGCGATTGTCCACCATTCAGAGGATCTTCCTGGGTCCACAGCCCCTCCTCGTGACTACTGTTGTTATGGTTGTTGTTTGCGAGGAGTTAAATCTTTTTGTCATGAGGCAGATGAAAGACACTTCTGCATTATCACCGGTGTACGAGGTCTGGCTCGTGAGCATTTTTATTAAATTCAATTGGAATGGAATGGGAGTGCTTTTAATAAACCATTTTTTTTGTCTTACTGAGCAATATAACATACATATACATATAGATATAGATATACATATACATATACACATACCTATACATATACATAACATATAACTGGAGACACCCCAGCTAAATTAAGTACTTAAATGTTAATATTTATTAAAAATCATGAGTTCTGTCAGACACCTCAAAAATTCTATAATTAATTGCCTTATTTTTTATAAATACTTTTTAAATTTATTTATTTATTTTGAGTCAGAGAGAGCGTGCACAAGCAGGGGTAGGGGCAGACACAGAAGGAGAGAGAGAATCCCAAGCAGGCCCCATGCCGTCCACACAGAGCCTGACGCGGGGCTTGATCCAACACACCATTAGCTCATGAACGGAGCCAAAATCCAGAGTCGGATGCTCAACTCACTGAACCAACCAGGCACCTCCCGCAAAAAAACAGACTAAGTTTTAAAGCACTTTGAGGCTCACAGCAAAATTGACTAGAAGATAAAGAGAGTTCCCACATTGTCCTCACACGTGCACACCCTCCCCCATGTTCAACATCCACCAGTAAAATGGTGTTTTGACAAATGTACAATGACATGTATCCACCATGATAGCATCACACTCTGTAGTTTCACTGCCCTCAAAATCTTCCTGTGGTCCACCTATTCACCCCTTCTTCCTTCCTAACTGTTGGCAACCACTGATCCTTTCCCTGTCTCCGTAGTTCTACCTGCTGCTGAATGCCACAAAGAATGCCACAATCTCACAGAATGCAGCTGTGGACTGACTTTTTTCACTTAGCAATATTGATTTAAGGTTCCTCCATGTCTGTGGCTTTCTTGTTTATTTCTTTTTAGCCCTGAATGATATTCCATCATCTGATACCTGTTTATGTACTCACCAATTGGACATCCTGATCACTTCCAAGTTTTGGCAATTATGACGAAGCTTCTATAAAAATCCGTGTGCAAGTTTTTGCATGGACATGAGTTTTCGGCTCACTGGGTCAATGCCCTGGGTTGTGTTACCTCATTTTGCGGTCCTCCCTTTTCTAATGCAGGATTATCAAAAAGCTAGGTAGTGGGGGAGGGGAGCTGGGAGGACCTTCTTTGTTACTACAGACAGTGAACTGTCCATGTCAGAGGGTGGAAAAATAGCCTAGAATTAGAATTTGTCAAGAGTTAGGGCTTCCACTCTCTGGACACCCCTGTCCCCGTTTAACTCAGAGCTTGAGCACGAGATATTTTTCACTGACGTGCAATGAACGCATAAAAGCGAAAGCAATGGTAAACACCCAGACCACACTACCACCCAGATTTATGTTCCCCGTGACATTTATTATTAATTTTTTCAGAATTTGCTTCTTATCTGAGTACTCTAACAACTTAAGAATTCTTTGCTTGGGACCAGTAAGAATCACCCAAATAAATCAGACTGCATCTAAAGGAAACTCTCTGCTTAGCCTAGTTTAATAATATATTTAGAGGTTCTCAACAGTATTTCCAGGCCTTTTCTCCCTGGTGCACAAATGGGGAAACTCTTCCCACCACATGGGTTTCCAGTGGGAATCTTCTTTTCAGTGATGGTACAGGTCTTAAGAACTCTCTGACCTCCTTGTGTAGTGGCACATTTCTTATTGGCCTTATTTCAGAAAAATGAAGCAGAAGTCCTCTATGATCAGGAGTGGTTTAACTCTAGGAAAAGTCTATACGCACGGCATGTGAGAAGTGTACTATCATGTTCATATTTTTTTTTAAAAATGGTATTTAAAATCAAAGGGTGTCATCTCATTAGAGAGATGGGACTTGATCGATGTGAACTTTCTGCCACAGCTGCCATAATATGCCTCCCATTGCCACTGAGCAGCTCCGTAAGTTACTGTCTTTATTTAGTTCATAGTGTAAAATGGTAACATGTATATGGTATCTGTTGATCTGAGAACATAAGGCCACGATCAGGAGGAAGGTAACACACAGAAAGATTCAGTGATTAAATCATTGGAAAGAGTGTTTCCTCACTTAATTTTCCCATTAAAGTTGAATAAATCCTGCTTTAATGGTAAAGAAATTTACATCCGAACAGTAACGGTCTGATTTAAAGTAAAACCCCTACATGAGGCGACGACACAATAGTGTATCTATGGAAGATGAGCACTGGAGGAGACATGCAAGGATTTGCTCTAAATCCCTCATTTTTGAGGAATCTAAAATCTGCAATGGTGAGGTGGCTCACCCATGGTCACCCCATTAACTGGGCAGAGGCCAGGCAGAACTGGTGTTCCCACTGGACCTATGAGAAGCACTGCATGTGAATCAAGAAAACTGTGGAAGAACACTGAGATGTTCAGACATGCAGAACTAATATTGGTATCGATCTAACTGATGACATAATTTGTTAAGCAAATTTGCATCTACAAACAACGTGCTGAAGGCCAAGGATTTGTGGTAGGCAGGAGAGAAGCAGGAAAGGATTCTATTCCCTAACTTGAATCCTTACAAGCATACAACCTTATTAGGATGATGCTTAATATCCCATTTGCTGAACTGGTAGCTCTATCTTTCCAGGCTGAGATAAAACAAAAGCATATATGTGTTTCTGAACATGTTACGAACTATTTATCGCTCAAACTAAATGGCCAGTTGAAGATAATAAGAACAGATGCAAACAGAAATCTAAGATAGTCTTTGAAACAAATGTTCTAACATTTGTTTCAGTTAAAAAAGCCCAATAAATAAACACTTTCCAAGCATGCTTCCATTGATTGATTTATTTATCTTTGGCAACCTTGTTCAAATTTATCTCTCCACTTGTGCAAGTGCAGACTCTGGGAGTCTTCAGAGGTATTTCCAAATGAAAACAGAGACATCGTCTCCATCTTGCCCACTCATTACGTTGTTGAGGACACGTGGTGTAACTGACCCACCTTCTGCCACACTATCCTCGAGTAATCTCTCCTGCTCTATACTTATCCTTTCACTGCTCTCAAAAAACAAAGGAACAGGAAGAAAATAGTACAGAGGAAAACATTCTGCATTTATGCATTTATTCATTTGTTTTGGGGTTCCAAAAAAAAACCCATCTACTTAATGCTGATTTCGTCCTAGACACAATATGTGAAGACAAAGGCAAGGCATATC
Organism: Prionailurus viverrinus; assembly: GCF_022837055.1. NCBI lineage: Eukaryota > Metazoa > Chordata > Mammalia > Carnivora > Felidae > Prionailurus > Prionailurus viverrinus. Next base: position 78,188,021 of record NC_062561.1, read on the forward strand.
CTATGTCAGAAGAACAATTGAGTTTGTGCGGGGCAAATAAATAAGTGACCGGCCCTCACACACGGCATCATGAGCAATCTAGAGCCCCTACAGCAGGAGAGATAAGACAGTTTATTCAGTGGAAGGGACCAGAGAAGGTCTCTGGCAGAAAGACTACTTCAGCTGGTCTTCAACTAGCAAGAGTGAGCAACAAGAAGTAATAGCTCATCGTGGTTTTGATTTGCATTTCCCTGATAATTTGTGATATTGGACACCTTTTTATATATCGGTTGGCCATTTGTAACTTGTTCAGATGGCTTTACCAAAAAAAAAAAAAAAAAAGACAACAAATGTCAGTAAGGATGTGGATAAAAGGAATCCTTGTGCGCTATTGGTGGGAATGTAAATTGGTGTAGCCACTGTGGCAAATGGCATGAAGCTCCTCAAAAAAATTAAATAGAACTACCATATGATCCAGAAATTCTACTTTGAGTATATATTAAAAGGAAGTGAAATCAGGATCTCAAAGAGATACGTGCACTCCCATAGTCATTGCAGCATAATTCACAATAGCCAAGACATAGAAGCAACCTAAATTTCCACTGACAGATGGAATGGATAAAGAAAATATGGCATCTGTGTGTAATGGAACATTATTTAGCCTTAAGAAAAAGAAAGAAATCCTGTCATTTATGAGAACATGGATGAACCTGGAGGTCATTATGCTAAGTGAACTAAGCCAGTCACAGAAGGACAAATACTGAATGATTTCATTTACACGATAAACCAAAAATGACCAAAGTCTTATAAGTAGAGAGTAGAATGGTTGGTGCCAGGGGCTGAGTGTGTGTGTGTGTGGGGGGGAGTGTGGAATGGGGAGGTGATGGTCAAAGTTTTGGCTATACAGGATAAATGAATCCTAGAAATTTACCATACTGCATAGTGCTTGTTGTAACAATACTGTATCGCAATCTTAAAATTTTGCTAAGAGGGTAGATCTTATGATAGATATTCTAGATAGATTTATTGATAGATAGGTAGATATATAGACAGATAGATAAAAGGGTAGCAGGAAACTTCCGAATGGATCCGTTTATGGCATAGATTATTCTGATTGTTTCAGAGATGTACACTTAGCTCCAAACTCATCAAATTGTATACATTAATTATGTGCAGTTCTTGTATGTCATATATATGTGAACGTACATGTATTTGTGTGGAGATAGGTAGATGAGCAACACAAGAAATGAAAAAGAAAAAAGAAGCAGTTGGGAAAGGTGCTCCAGGCAGAAGAAACGGGGTGTGCAAACGCCAAGAGCCTTGGGCTGCCTCACACTCAGGAGTGGCCTGGGGTACAGGGAGCACATACCAGAACACAGAACGACAGAATGAGGGGTGAAATTATCCAAGGAGGAGCTGCTCCTCCGGGCAGGAAGTGCCTGCTGGGTACAGTCAAGTGCCATTGGTTTCCCTGGTTGTGATAGAAAAAGGAGCATGCGATAGATCAGGCACAAAGTGAAGTTCAATGGGAAGGCATTTAGTGTTTAAAACAAAAAAAACCAAAAAAACAAAAAAAACTTCCTTGACCTTCAACATGAGTTAAAGGAAAACTGTTTTGATTTATGCACTCTTAAAAGGTTTAAATTCTGGGGCACTTGGGTGGCTCAGTCCATTGAGCATCTGACTTCAGCTCAGGTCATGATCTCACAGCTCGTGAGTTTGAGCCTCTTGTCGGGCTCTGTGCGGACAGCTCGGAGCCTGGAGCCCGCTTCGAGTTCGGTGTCTCCCTCTCTCTCTGCCCCTAGCCCACTCGCATTCTCTGTCTCTCTCAAAAATAAATAAATATTTAAAAAAAAATTTTAAAGGTTTAAACTCAAGTTTTTGAAAGAGTATACTGATGGGGCAACATGGACATATTGGAGACAGACAATAGAAGGCCTGGGACTAAGTTATGACATTTTCCACCTATGACAAAAGTGTTATTTCAATATAAACAAAGGAGTTACTTGTTATTTGTCACTGGCCTAATAATTTTTTTTTAATTACTCAACTATCTTTAAGAATGGTTTAGATGCAGCACCAAAAGCATAATCCAGGAAAGAAAATTTTGATAAATTAGGCTTCACCAAATTATAAACTTGTGCTCTGTAAAGACAAGGTCAGGAAGACAAGCCCAGACTGGGGGAAAGGTATTCCCAAAACACATATCTGAGAAAGGACTGGTGTACAAAATATACGAAGAAAACTTAACAGTGAGAAAAGAAAGAACCCAATTTAAAAATGGGCAAAAGATCTGAACAGACACTTCACCAAGAAAGAGATGCAGATGGAAAATAAGCAGTGGTTATTTTTGAAATAGATCTTTTTGCTTTACACCATACAGCTAATAAATTACAAACTGATCAAAGTCCTTAACATACAACATCAATGTAAATAAACTGATCCATTTTGTAAATACGCAACAAAAGAAGGCTTTCTCAACTGACAGTGAAAGACACAGTAAAGCAAGAAAGATTGACTTATTTCCATAAATAATATATATAATATAGAAAGCATTTTTTATCACAGACCACAATAATATTGTAGTGCTGTATTTTTATGATGCATTGCACTTAGTTGTACAGAGTTCAAGAAACAGCCTCATTCCAAGGCTGCAGTATATGAAAGCCACTTGGGTCTGCAAGCAGTTTTTTTTTTTCTCCTAAAGCAAAAGTAAGTAAAAGTCCATTGTGTGTAAGAAAATCCTTTGTAGGCTTAACTTTTTTTCCCCCGTTTTTATGACATCTTTTCTGTGCATGTGAACTGAAGTCTTGTATTTTGGAACCAAACCAAATGTTTAATTAAAAAGTGAAATGAATATTCCTTTATACCTCATTTCTTTCATCTCACCCCCAAAGAGGCAAGAGTGGGAGGTGACAAGATGATAAATTAAAAAGCCAGAAGCCCGGACATCTCCAGGGATTCACAACCTCCACATTTATCCCCAAGCGGCACAGCTGTGCAGCTCTCAAAGCAGGCTCTGCCCCCAGAGGGACCGTAGATGGGGGCTCAGTCGCAGGGGTGAGCGACTCTTTACATAACAACCAATTATTTTTCTAATTTACCACATCTCTCAAAAATTCTCAGACTTAGCACCTACCTCTAATATTATGAACTAACAACTGACATCGAGGGTATTATTCTGTGCTAAGAGTGGGTGTGCTCTGTCCCAATATGCTTACTTGTTTCAAGGCCTCTGTTCTATAAAAGATGTTTCCGGGCATCAAATTCAATTTCTGCAAAAGGTACACAGAATTCTGTGGTTCAGCAAAGCATTGATCTGTTTTGTACCTGGCAAATCGCACGACAGATTTCGACATGGTGCCACCTTTTGTGAGGTGGCATATATTGTAAGGTTAACATGTCATAGGTATTATAGTTATATTTTGTATCATGTATACCAACCTGTGGATAATGATAATAAATGTTTTTTTTCAAATGTGATTTTTGCTTTTCTCTCAACTCATAGTTCTCAAGGCAAAGTTATTCTACAATTATTTTTCTTCGAAAGATTCTTTACAGAGGCATCAAATTTAGCCTTTAAATGCAAGAACGCCTTTGACTCATGGCAATAGAATCTAATCACAGCTATTAGAAGGAAATACATGACATTAAGGTTATTTTGAACATAATCCTATTCTTTAAAAAGGTTTCCGTTGGCACATGTGGACACATCTTTTAGTATTTAATGTGGGACTTAACAACCACCTTATAGAATAATGCATCTAAATCAGAGTATACTGCCTTGATTTTAACTGGTCACCTAAAAGAGCAGAATCCAGAGGATATTTTTGTTAAAAGGGACCATAACAAAGCCTGAGGTCTAAATAAAGACCAAAGCTATGGATTAGGAAGATTTCAGATTTATCATTAACATCGCTTCAAGTAGAAATAATTTCTTCTTTTTTAACATGTTAGATGTAGTAAAATTAACTTTGAGAAATTATAGTTTCATTGAATGGAAAAAAGATATTAATGATAACTGTCCTTGTATTAATGAAAACTATCATTAAGAGGAAGTAAGTCAAACCGGGTGAAATCATGCTACGATGTGCACAAATGTTCACATGCAATGTCATTTGTGAACTAAATTCCTGTAAAGAATGCTAGACGAATACAGCTAAGCAACATGAGATTTTAAACAATGCTTCAGAAGCATTCCTTTATCTCTGTATTGAATTTCCTCAACCGTGTGTTCTACATAAAAACACTCTGAATGCCACCTGCCCGTGAGGTTGAAAGAATAAAAAAATGTTCCTTTTCTTGCATGCATATTTAGTCTCCAACTAGGTCAGAGACATTTTTAAGAAATTGTATCTGCTTTTATCTTTCTTTTTATTTATCTATTTCAGCAAGTACACCCCGCAAGTTTTCAAAACATGTTTTTTGATGATAGTTTTAAGACCCAATGAAGCACTACATTGAGCTGAGTGGAGAAGCATAGACGTGTCCTTCTTCCCACTTTTGCCCTGGCCTCGGATCCCAGGCCCTGCCAATCATCTTGAAGATGGAGTTTAAAAAGGCATTGGGTTAGTCTGTTCATATCTTTAGGCAGTCACTTATTTAACATTTAGCTGTTTTCCTTGGCCTTGTAAACATGGCCTTTGACCCTTATCATTTTAGTGTTTCTATTGAGGAAAAGGGAGATGTTTCTCTGTTCACTTATAAATCGTGCATTTTGCCATTCTGTGCGCTCTGAATTAAAGATCAGTGTTGTGTGTCTCTGCTCTCTACCATAACTGCAAATCCTTGAGAATCTCTGAAAGGCTCTCAGAGAATCCAAAGAACTACAAATACAAAGTTTGAAGTCTGAACAAATACAGAGTTCATATTGTCGTCAGTTCCCTAGAACCAAAAGACAAACAAAAGAAACTCATCTCCAAATGATTAGAGTCAATTATGAGCCAAGATATGCAGAATGGATACGGATAAAGAGATGTTAGGAGTTTCAGACGTGCAATTGGGTATTTCTTCATGTACTCAGCGAAGATCTATTAAGTATAAAATGCTACATGGTGGGAAGAGAGAAGAAACAGGCATGCGATATCATTGCCATCAAACACAGTGTGCAGTGAAGAACCATTTCACCAGGGCTCATGTGGTCCAAGCCTTGCACATTCCAGAAAAAGGCCTGTTTCAGGAGGGCTCGCCTTTGACTGGCTTCTCAGCCCTTGGAAGTTCCTACCCAATAACAGCGACTGGGTGTGCCTGCAGCCTGGGGCCACGCTGTCTCTGTTTGGCCAGATAGTTTATGGTGACAATGTAGCTTACAGTAAATGCCTTTTTTTGATATACCAGAGGCCTTTGGCTCCCCTGTCTCACTGGTTTGACCTATACAGAGCTGGGGACTGAGCAGCTAGGGTCAGTTACTTGAGTGCCACATGCCTGTGTGACTGGCCCTCAATAAGACCCTGAACCCCAAGGCTCAGTGAGCTTCCCTGGCTGGCACACATCACAGGTGCTGTCGCATCATTGCTAAGGAAATTGTCAGTCCTGCTACTGACAGGACTTTGCTCGGAGACGACACCTGGAAGCTGGCACCTGGTGTCTCCCGGGCTTCACCCTAGGAACCTTTTCCCTTTGCTAATTGTAATCCGTATCCTTTCACTATAAGAAACCGTGAGCATGAGCGTAACAGCTTTCCTGAGTCCTGTGAGGCCTGCCAGTTAAAGCCTCAAACTCGAGGGTGGTCTGGGGACCCCCGACTTGGATGTGCACACCATGACGGAAGTGCAGAAGGAGAGATGTTTTCCACAGAGATTCAGGGGCGATCTGGGCTAGAAGGAGAGGGGTGGCTCGGATCTTGAAGAAGAAAGGAAAGGGACTCTCATTTCTGAGTACCACTCAAGCTAGAAATAGAGCTTCATGACTTTACACAAATTATTTCATTCAGTCTTCACAGCATCCCTTGATGCAGGAATTGCCATCTTTGTTTTATTAATGAGGCGACCGCATAGATAGACAGAAAGGATGGTAGTTTAGGTGACAAAGTCCCTGTGCCTCACCGTCCCTGGGGCACAGAGGCATCATCTCGTGTGATCTGCGAAGGAAACTATACATATGCAGGAGACAGTACAGAACAGAGTGAGGGAAAAGGACTGTGCTGGACCAAAAAAATAAATAAAAGCGTGCATGTCAAACTTGAACTTTCCCCTGTAGGTGCTACAGATATGTCGAATAAGGTGAAAGAGAAAGGTGCTGGTTTTTGTCTTCCACAAGTCTGCGAACTGTGGAGCGGAAACATCAATGGAAAGTACAAGATAAAACAGAGACCAAGGTCTCCTGATACAATGCGACTGAAAATCAGGTTCACTTATCGTACGTGACGGATGTAGTGTTACAGAGGCTCAGAATGGAGGTGGGCTGGCTGTGGAGACCAGAGAGCTTCCTCAGGGGAAGAAAGATGTAGGACGGAAGGGAAGAAGCATGGATCGTACTTACACAGACAAGGGAAAAAGAGAGAAAGAAATTCCACAGAAGCAGGAAGAGCAGGTAGCCCCCACCCGGAACCAGACAGAGCTTGTTGCTGGCATCATGAGACGGGAGGTTTGCTTTCTTGTCCTTCAGAGGCTCGTAAGCGTGGGGCACTTCTGGTAAACAAATCCTTCAGCCGTAGGTGGGTATAATCAAGGGGCTGTGCACAGAGGGCATACACTTGAGAAACAGGGACTACCAACAGACGTAGATGTAGAAAGTGAGACCATTTTCCTAGGTTCCAACCCACCTGTGGGACACCGAAACCTGTGTTCCCATTCAAGCAGGTGGTCGATCTCCCTCCTCACCTTCCCAAACCATGCTACCTTGGATAAGTTACCAAGTCCCAACGTGGCCATTTTGCCTGTCTGTAAAATAGACATAATTTATTTACCAACTCACATCAAAGCTGGCACACCATGGTGACCGATACAAGACAATCACCAAGTGACCATCGGCCATTACTGATATTACGAGGAAAAGTGAATGAAATTTAAAAGTGAACTATTTGACAACGGCATAGACAGTGTGTGCTGTCGGGGGCAGGGCAGGCGAGTCGAAATGACACTGCAGTGACAGAACAAGGGGACCGGGAGAAAGTACCCCACTGTGAGCTTCGACTGCTTTCAGGGCTCACATTGAACCTTTGTGTTATGAGAGATCGTGCCGTGGTTTAAATACATGCAATATGAAATTTTAAGTGATCATACGGGTCACACTCTGTCCTTGTTTAAAAGTTTACATTTTGGTGTATAACCTTCCCTTTAACTTTTTTATTTATAGCACAAAGATCAGCAAGTCTGATTTATATTCACTTGTTTATTGCTTCTATCATCAAAATTATCTGGGGGTGCCTGGGCGACTCGGTCAGTTGAGTGTCCAGTCCTTGATTTTGTCTCAGGTCATGATCCCAGGGTCATGGGATCAAGCTCCGTGTTGGGCTCTGCACTGAATATGGAACCTGCTTAAGATTCTCTCACTTTCTCCTTCTGCCCCTCTCCTCTGCTCACACATGCTCTCTCTCGCTCTCTCAAAAAATACAAAAAAATAAAAAATAAAATAAAATAACCTGGAATTTGGCAATATCATAGAGTTTTAAACTTAGACATGTTTTAATACAAAAAGAAATTACATATGGCATCCTGGTCTATTAAATATTTCTTTTTTTGGTTTACTAAATATTTCTATATTGTTAATGCATGCCATCAGTAATGTGGTATAGTTATTTAGATATCTTTCTGTTCCCTTTTTTTCCAGCAGAAACTTTCAGGTGTTTTCACTTTTCCTTTGAATCCTTTGCACCACCCCCCCAAACCATCCCATTCAAACTCTTTTTTTTTTTTAACTTTTAAAATGTTTATTTATTTTTGAGAGAGAGAGAGCAGGGGAGGGGCAGAGAGAGAGGGAGACACAGAATTTAAAGCAGGCTCTAGGCTCTGAGCTGTCAGCACAGAGCCCGACACAGGGCTCGAACTCATGAACCATGAGATGACCTGAGCCAAAGTCGGATGCCCAATCGACAGAGCCACCCAGGCACCCCCGATTCAAACTCTGTTTACTCATATCTGAGCACCTGCCCCATCCTTCATGCTCTGTAGGAACCTCTATCACAGAAGATCCTGTGAACAAAAGCAACCCCGAAACGAACTGCTGTTGTACTGCTTGCACCTGATACATCATCCGTGCTAATGCCTTCCTACGTAGGGAGCGTCTGCCCATTTTCGCCAACCAGAGCCAGGAAAGGAATCCTATTCCACACCTAAAATAGTGCTGTAGCTGTTGATTAGATGGAGCGCTAGGGGCAAGCTCAGGAATGTGATTCTTACAGTAATAAGGGCAAGATTCATTGAGGGGAGAGCACTGGGGAGGAGAAGACAATTGGGGGAAGATGGTCACCAAGAATCTCAGCATGGGGTCTACAGCGAATGCGGCAAGGACTTCTTGCCTGGGGCCCCAACCATTGCCTGTGCCTTGTTGGCCTAGAGCACATGGACAGCTTATGAAACTTCACACTTTGAGTGGTCTGGTCTCTTCGACTTCAGGCAGAATCAGGGATAGAGAGAGTTTATTAATGGTTTATTTAAAGGTGTATTTCTCAAGATGAGAGAGAAAAGTAAAACCACTGAATTAAGCTGGAAATGGGCTCTGAACTGGGGAATATCTCTTTGTGTCATATGGTTTTTCGAAACTTCTTGTAAAGTTGTGTGTGTGTGTGTGTGTGTGTGTGTGTGTGTGTGTTTCTTTTCAGGGTGTTTTCTCAGTTTTTCCTCTATTTGGGGGTTGTTTAGGCAATGTGCAGATGGGGTGATGGTGTTGCAATCTGCTCTTGTCTCCTTCAAATCACTCTATCAACTTCATTCATTCCAAGTCTCCCATTCACTTATGTCCATGTGGCATTGCACTCAATGGATAGCGATCCCTGTGGCAATCACGTTCAGATTTGACTCCCTCTCCCACCAAAACTTCACCTGACATTTTGGACCTTTATCTTTCTTGGGAAATTTATTAGCCTTTTCATCTTTTACTTCAATATGTTCTTTGAACACATGTGTAAATTTGTTTACATGTAGTTTACCATAAGTTCTTGGCCACTCAGATTTACAAAGCAAGCCACATCGTTCCACCCTGACATGGAACTAGGTGAATCCTAATCCTGGTGACATTTCTATTATGAATAGAAATGACAAACATCAAGTTAAAATCTATATAATTTTGGCACCCAACATAGAAAAATAAGTAAACATTTTTTAAAAATTCATAATCCACCTATAAAGGGATAGCAGTGTATTCAAGTCCTGCTTATTCTTCAATGTGGCTGTGAAATCAAGTTACTGAAATCCACAATAGAAATTCGATTACCTTCTTCTAATTCTTATGGTATAATTTTTTGCGATTAATGAAAATAAAGAATCAATTAAAAAGCTTGTCGTTACTATTGCACTTAGCATGGGAGTGCCTATATGAGAAGCAAATAGCATCATAAGGAAGTCAAATCCTTCAAACTATCGGCAAAATTTTTGCACTTGATTAGCCAATCAATATTTGGAACTATTAAAATCAGTAACTGTCAGGCTAAGGAAGGGCACATGGCTGTTCCTTGCCTCTGTCTTGTGCCATGGCAATGCACGGAATTAATGCAAATCAGAAACCAACTGCTGATGTGTTTTAGAATTCAAAGAAGGAAAGTGCTAAACACTCTGGTGAGCTACAGTGATTTTTGTTTCAATTTAATTCAATGCTAACTTATTAAAATTTCCTGTGGGGCACCTGGGTGGCTCAGTTGGTTGAGTGTCTGACTCTTGGTTTTGGCTCAGGTCATGATCTCATGGTTCATGAGTTCGAGCCCTGAGTGGGGTTCTGTGTTGACGGTGTGAAGCCTGCTTGGGATTCTCTCTCTCTCCCTCTCTCACTGCCTCTCCCCTGCTTGCTCTCTATCTCTCTCTCTCAAACTAAATAAATAAACATTGAAAATAAATAAATAAATAAATAAATAAATAAATAAATAAATAAATAAAATTTACTTGTAATCATGGGGCAATGGAAGCCACCATCTGAAATTCTAGGCTCCATTCAATAAATATTTGCAGGTACCAAGAAGAATAACCATTCATGTGCCTACCCTCCTAACCCTTAGTACCTGGACAAGGAGGAGTCAGAAACCCTTGACTCTGGTCCACGGCCAGAAGAAGTCAGTGCTGAGAAAGCGCTGCTCTAAGTCTTTATAACCACGACGGTTATGTCAGGCCCCAATGCCCCCTTCATCAAAATTCTGTGCCTAAGTTTGCTCACTTTAGTACTGGTAATTATAAAAAAAATACAAAAATAGAATGAAATAAGATGTGAACAGATGTCTATTTGTAGCAGCGGGCTGATCAGATGTATTATTTAAACTGCAGATACAAACCATCTAGACCTTTTCGACAAAATAAACATGTAATGGACACCTTTTAACGAGCGAGTGAGCTTAGGGAATAGTAAGGGAGGAATCAAATATATAGACACATCACTGTAATGATGGCTAATACCAAAAAGGTAAGAGATAACAAGGGTTGGCTGAGGATGTGGAGAAAAGGGAACCCTTGTGCGTTATTGGTAGGAATTGGTGCAGCCTCTATGGGAGACAGCATGGAGGTTCTTCAAAAATTTTAAAATAGCAATGCTATACGATCTAGCAATTCCACTATGGGGTATTTATCCACAGAAAACAAAACTCTAATCTGAAAATGTATCTACAGCCTTACATTCATTATAGCATTATTTACAATAGCCAAGATATGAAGCAACATAAGTGCCCATCAGCAGATGAATAGATAAGGAAAATGTCACACACACACACACACACACACACACACACACGTGTGCACATGCCCACAGGAATATTAGTCAGCTATAAAAAATAACGAGTACACCTGGGTGACTCGGTTGGTTGAGCGTCTGACTTCAGCTCAGGTGATGATCTCGCAGTTCATAAGTTCAAGCCCCACATCAGGCTGCCTGCTGTCAGCCTATCAGTTCAGAACTCACTTCACATCCTGTGTCTGCCCCCTCTGTCTGCCCTTCCCCTGCTTGCACTCTCCCCCCAAAAAAATAAATATTAAAAAAAAATAATGAGATCTTGCCATTTTGTGACAACATGGATGGACCTAGAGGGTATTATGCTAAGTGAAACAAGTCAGAGAATGACAAATACCATATGATTTCACTTCTATGTGATATATAAAAAGCAAAACAAATGAATGAACCAAGAAACAAATAGAAACAGAATCATAAATACAGAAAACAAATTGGTGGTTGCCAGAAGCGACAGGGTTGGGGGTGTAAGTGAAACAGATGAAAAGGAGCAAGAGGGACAAACTTCTAGTTATCGAATAAATAAGTCAAGGGGATGAAAGTACAGCATGGAGAATATAGTCCATATTGTAATAACATTGTATGGTAATAGAAGGAAGGAAGGAACGAACAAACGAAGGAAGGAAGGAAGGAAGGAAGGTATGAGCAAAGCACTTTGGAAACAAAGAAGAGGGAAAATACTCATAGTGAGAGAAAATAATTATCTGATAGGTATATTTGTATGACATCAGATCAAAATGCACACACTAACATACATAGATTAGTTATCGCCATTAATCTACTTGATGAGTCTTTAATAAATATACAGAAGAGTGATTGTAGTTAATATGATACAAAAGATGGAATATTTTGCTGAGTTTTGAGCAGTTTCTCAATACAATTTTTACCATAAAATATGAACCTTGATTTCTCTCAAAGTTCTGAGGTCTTACTTTCAGATATACTGATTTTTTTAATGTGATTTAAAAATCTACTCAATATCTGTGGGGTTTCTGGGTGGCTCAGTGGGTTAAATGTCCAACTTTGGCTTAGGTCATGACCTTGCAATTAGTGAGTTCGAGCCCAGCGTCGGGCTCTGTGCTGCCAGCTCAGTGCCTGGAGCCTGCTTCCGATTCTGTGTCTCCCTCTCTCTCTGTCCCTCCCCCACTCACCCTTGGTTTCTCTCTCTCCCTCGCTCACAAAAATAAATAATCATTACAAAAATTAAAAATCTACTCAATATTTGAAAAAACACAGTGATGGTAAGTGTTAATAAGTTCCTTCTTTTAATAAGATATTCTAGGGGCGCCTGGGTGGCTCAGTCGGTTAAGCGTCCGACTTCGGCTCAGGTCATGATCTTGCGGTCTATGGGTTCCAGCCCTGCATCGGGCTCTGTGCTGACAGCTCAGAGCCTGGAGCCTGTTTCAGATTCTGTGTCTCCCTCTTTCTCTGACCTTCCCCTGTTCATGCTCTCTCTCTCTCTGTCTCAAAAATAAATAAATAAATTAAAAAAATTTTTTTAAATAATATATTCTACTTTGGAATCTATTTATTATCTTACAACCCAGCTACATAGAAAGTTTTTGAACATATCCTTTGAGAGATGAGAGATTTTATTGTTTATAATGATCATGTTCATAGATGATGTTTCAAGGCAAATTTTTTAAGATTATAAAAAAGGCACATGATGTCTGTAAGTCTAACTATAGTAACAAAAAACTTGAAGTGTCTACTATGGATAAAAATTGTATCTGTTTTTAAAATGTTTATTTATTTGTGAGAGAGAGACAGAGAGACAGAGCACAAGTGGGGGAGGAGCAGAGAGAGAAGAAGACACAGAATCCGAAGCAGGATCCAGGCTCTGAGCTGTAAGCACAGAGCCTGACGCAGGGCTCGAACTCACAAACCATGAGATCATGACCTGAGCCAAAATCAGACACTTAACCAACTGAACCACCCAGGTGCCCTGTAAATTATTTCTTTTTAATCAAGATAAATTTATGGCATATCTCTTAGAGGGTAAAAATCAATATCTAGGGCTATTTTGGGCCCCACAGAAACTATCAAAAAATAAAACAAATTATTTTAAAACATGCTAGAATGATTAAGTCTTAGCTGTAAGGGTCTAATAATCCCTGTCTCAACTTTTTAATAATTTTTTTGCATATACTTATTATTAAACTATTTTTTACTGAGGTAGAATTGACATATAACATAATATTAGTGTTAGGCATATAGTGTCATGATTCAATATATTAGTATGTATTACAAAATGATCACTATAGTATGTGCAGTTAACATGCGTCACCACACCTAGTCGCAAAAATCTTTTTTCTTGTGATAAGAACTTTTAAGATCTACTCTCTCGGCAAGTTTCACATACTCAATACAGTATTATTAACTATAGGTCGTTAACTATTTCTTAATTTACTTCTTTACTGATTTGACAATTCAGTTAGGTAGCAGAGGAAAGTTTCAAGTTTTCAGTGCTTTAGGTCAACTATTCAAACATATTCAGGTGTAAGAGAAAATGAAACCATCCTTCAGGCAGTATATAAGTCTCACACATTGACTTCAGATAGGGCAAAAAGCGATTCTGAGATGGGGAAGGTTATACATGTTTGTTAGCAGTCGTATGCCATCAACCTCAGGGAAATAAAGACATTTTCCTATGCTGCGCAGTCATAATCTCTAATGAATAACAACAGAAGTTAATTTGACTAAAAATTCCCTTTCTAGAAGCTATCTTTCAGAAATATCCACACACATGCACAGGTATATATGTATGCTATATATAGAACGGTGTCCCCCTCAAAAATCCATATGTTGAAGCCCTCACCCCTAATGTGATGTACGGACATAGATAGAGCTTCCAGAAGGCAGTTAAGCTTAGATGAGGCCATGAGGGGTGGGGTCCTCATATAACATTAGTGTTCTTATCAAATAAGACAGGAACAATACCCACCCCCCCCATCTCTCTTTCTGGCTCTGCCTCGCTCTCTCCCCCATCACGTGAAGACAGCAAGAAAGCAGCAGGTTGGAAGCCAACCTGGAAGGTGATCTTCACTAATTTACCTCCTAGCCTCCAGAACTTGTGACACCTAAATGTTTCTTGTGTAAGCCACGAGTCTATGGGATTTTGTTATCACAGCCCAAGCTGATGAAGACAATGTACAAAAATGTTTACTGAAGAATTAATTCTAAAACGAAGGAAGCTGGAAAAACCTAAATGCCCCTTCATGGTCAATAGTCAAGTGAATTATTATACATACGTACCATAGAATGTAATGTGGACATGAAGAATTGTAAGCTGATCCTGTAGGAATTAATATAAAGGATGCCCATGAAATTCTTTTATTCAAAATATTTTATGGAGAGCATATGACTTTCGACCTGAGGGTCGTGAGTTCAAGCCTCACATTGGACACAGAGTCTACTTAAAATTTAAAAATACGTATACAGTTATATTAGTTATCAGGTATATGTATACGTACACACATATGTATACGCACAAAAGGATGGTATTAAATGATTAATAACAGTTATTCTGAATAATTTGAGGGGTGGCATTGACTTTACATTGTCTAGGTTTTTATATCAATTGAGTGTTTGTTGAGTACACACATCGCTTTTCCAATTTGAAATGTCGATGAAAACAGTTCATGACTGAGTAGGAGCAATGAGTCACAAAGCTAGGCAACGAAGCATGGCGGATGGGTACATGATGACATTTTGACATTAAGCCACTCTCACCCAAACCATGCTGGTGAAGCTATCCATCCTACATGGAGATACGGAGACAAACCCATGGATCTCTGGGCACAATATTTGGGACTGGTTCCATCCAGAAAAGTGGAAGGTAAGATTCTCATCAGAGAGTCAGGAGGCTCTAGACTGTTGGAGAGCAGAACAGGAGCATGAAGCGTGGGAGGCGGTCATGGTGATGGGCTACAGCTCTGAACTCTACATTCAAGTGCAGCTCTTTGACTGAATACACTGGAAAGATACCAGTCCCTCTGGTTTGCATACAGCATGTTGTTCCCATGCACACGTGTGAATTACCATAAAGTGATCCAACGCCTGATCTTCTTGACAATGGGTTTCCTGGAGATTCTCTGGATAGCAAAAAGTTACTCTTCAAATTAGTGTTTTAAAGATGCCCTTGAAGAGAGGCAAGTAATAAACTAATGGAAATAAGTATAATTATAAGTTAATTTTATTTTAGAAACTGCTTAAAGAAATTCTCAGGAAACTTATTGTCTCTTTCAGTTCAATTAAATGGACACGATTAAATCAGAAAGTGACGGACCTCGAGGGAGAAATTATTTCCTCACAGGAACTCTTGACTGAGGGTTGTTCAAACAATGCTATGTAGGCACTCACAGAGAAACACACACCCACAGTCTTCACCCAGTGCAGAAATACAGTTCTCCCTTGTCTTCTTTTTAACAGACAAAGGAGAAGTAGAAACACTCAGGCCAACGACAGACAAGGCAGCCCAAGAGCCTACGAATTGCTGGCCCAGGACGCCAAGGGGGGCAGACTCACTGGCAAGAGGAGATTCTAGGTCTGCAGACAACCCGATTCTTTGGGGGGATAAATCAGTCCTCAGTCTACATGCTGAGTTTGTGAAAGAGATACATATTTCAAAAATGAAAGCTTTGAGGATTAATACAGTTACTTTGGGGAGTGGCACCCTCGAGTGACAAAGGAAGTTCTGTCCTTGCAGGCACAGGTCTCTTTTATGACTGAGTTGACATTTTATGGACACAGATTATCTGTCTTAAGCTCTGAGCTTTGGGATATGAACCAGCCCTCAAAGAGAGCGATTGTAAAATGGGCTATTCTGACCTAGCCAGTATGTGATATAGAATAAAGAGCTGTAACATACAAGTTGAAAATGTCATGTTTCCCCCACCAAACTACCAGAGCACATCTTTCACTGTGTGAACGTGTTTTTCTCATGCATAAAATGTGAGAGAAAAATAAGATAAATTCACTTAAATTTTGGCTGCAATAGTATATTTCTCTGACTTTGAACATACTGACAATATTAAATTAATTGTGAGTTCATTGTAGGCAAATTGGTGATCATTCTAAGGGTAAGGACTTTAAAGTATGTCTTTGATATCTGGATAGAACCAAACCATCCAAAACATTTCATCTTTCCTATACCAATGACTAAAGTATAGATAACTTTTGGGCATTTGATAAACTCTGTTTATAACCGCATTTCACTTTAGGCAGGTGGAATTGGGATTTTGGCATTCAGTCTTATCAGGATGTGATCCTAGATTTATACTGGACTCCCTAAATAGACTTACCTGGTAAAAATTATCTGGCAGCAGAGACAACCACAGAGACCCTCTGCTGAGTCAATTAATACGAGTGTTCCTGTAATGAGCCAAGAGGTATTTAGAAACTCAGGGATCAATTAATTTGTAAGTCAAGAAACAATTTAGGAGAGTAACCAGACTGTTTAAATGGACATTAATTCCTTTAAAAAGACAAATCATATTGATGTGACCTTAAAAAAGTATTTTCATGTGATACCTGAAGCTCTTGGTAATGTATTTGTAGTTAGGGAAACTGAGTCAATAAACACGTCCAAGTGACATGAAAACCATCTTTGTCTTCTATTTCAATTTGTAACATGCACATGCACGCACACGCGCACACACACAGTTGAATGTTCAATTAGCTACTGGGAGTTGAGACCTCAAATGATCCCATAGTTTAATGACCAGGACCAAGATGAAGCCCTTCTCCATCAACCTGACTTTATTATTTGTTCCAGCAAATTCTTTCTCAGGAAGATAAAGCTATTAGCCAGTATAACACTTCATTGTTGGCTTCAGAAACTTTCCCCAAACCAACAAAGTGCCCCAACAGCCCCCCTTTCTTTTTTTTTTTCAACGTTTATTTATTTTTGGGACAGAGAGAGACAGAGCATGAACGGGGGAGGGGCAGAGAGAGAGGGAGACACAGAATCGGAAACAGGCTCCAGGCTCTGAGCCATCAGCCCAGAGCCCGACGCGGGGCTCGAACTCACGGACCGCGAGATCGTGACCTGGCTGAAGTCAGAGGCTTAACCGACTGCGCCACCCAGGCACCCCAACAGCCCCCCTTTCTAATCAAACAACTGTTCATTTGTAAATACTTGCTTCAAGACATTCCACCTCTCTGGGTCTACCTGTCCTAAATTACAGTATCAGGACCTTGATTCAATCTCAATCAGATCCTTGCATTGAAAGACTCATCTTAAGTCTTGGGTCCAGACCTCAAAAGCCCATAAATATCTATCCATGGGTCCCTCTTCTGAAGCCACTGAAAGACGTGGCCATGTGTCCACCTACAGTGAAGATAATGAGCTGAACTTTGCTTGATTAACAGGTTAGTCGGGTGGTTGACCAAGATGGCCCTAATGTTCTTCTCTATGTGCTGAAACCACAGACACAGGCTTCTTCCTGGTTCCAGGTCCCTAATCTCCCTTTGCTTGGGACACTTTTTTTTATAGAAAACTTGTAAATATTGCAAATTTTGTCCTTTTGATACGTAAATCTTTGTAGAGTCTCTTGCCACTTTTGCAACCCAGGAACATCTTCCCAAGGAGCTGGGAGCCATCCCTTTGAATTGTGTCATCAGAGGAAACAGTGTCCCACTTCTCAGTCTCTGGGGCCAGCCTTCTGCAGGTGCAAGAGCTACAAATGCAGAGCTAACAGTACTTCCTGTCATGAAAAACTGGCTTTTCTGGGGTGGGGGGTAAAAATAATCAGCAAACTCAGATAGTCTACAATCCCATCCCATGCTCTGTTTTGGCAGAGTTGAGCTCAGGCAGAGGCCTCTATTGCAGCGGCCTTGAATAAAGTCAGGCTGGCTCTTTAAACTTCAGCAGGTGCAATTCTTTCTTCGGCGTAGTCTTTCAAGTATTTGGTACTCAACATTAATTTTCTCACATGGAAATATACATTTTTTAGGGACACATGGGTGGCACAGTCGGTTAAGCATCCCACTTGGGCTCAGGTCATGATCTCATGACTCATGGGTTCCAGCCCCATGTCAGGCTCTGTGCTGATAGCTCAGAACCTGGATCCTGCTTCAGATTTTGTCTCCTTCTGTCTCTGCCCCTCCCCCACTCATGCTCTCACTCTCTCTCTCTCTCTCAAAAATAAATAAAAACAATAAAAAATTTTAAAAAAGGAAATATACATTAAAAATGTTAATGTTTTTTTGAGAGAGAGAGAGAGCATAAGCGTGGGAAGGAAGAGGGCAGAGAGAGAGGGAGACACAGAATTTGAAGCAGGCTCCAGGCTCTGAGCTGTCAGCACAGAGTCCAACGTGGGCTTGAACTCACGAACCATGAGATCATGACCTGAGCTGAAGTCAGACACTTAACCAACTGAGCCACCCACGCACCCCCAGAAATATACATTTTTTAAGCACAACTCAAGAATGCTTGAATTTAATGCGAATATTTTTTATTTCTAACTGGGTCTCATTTTTTTTCTTCAGGGAATTCAACAAAATCTAATTAATAGTGCAATTTTATAAATAAATATTTGGAAATTATACAAAACACATACACTTCCAAAGAAATTATTTTACAAATGTAATATAATGCATCAAGGTAAAGCACACATATGTGAGTTTATAGGTAATAATATATGTTATTATTTATTGAATATTTAATAAGTAACAGGCGTCATGAAAAACTCACTGTCATACAAGTATCTTCCACCGTTGCATTAAGTATTACAAATACGCATTTGATTAATATACAGAATCTTTAGAAACACATGTGCTTGTTCCAGATCCTAAAATGAAATGATTTCTGACTTTTCATAAAAGTTACAGGTTCAAATTTTTCTCTAGACTTTTCATCATGCAAGATACTTGGCAAACCAGGACATTAAAACTTCTTCATATCAAAGTTACTTTTTTATTCAAAAGGGCTCTGAGCGCCAAAGGAATTGCTTACACTGTCAGTTCCAGCCTTTTTTCCACAGAAGAGACTATTCATGTTGGTCCCTTAAACCAAGTGAGGACCAGCCACCCCACTTGTGGTCCTTGTCCTCCCTCTCTGCCCGTGCATCTTAAACATTTGACTGTCAAAAGCGGCCATGCAAAATCCTCAAGATATCTAATATACAATTGAGATCTGCCTTCTGGGAATGTCAACATTCCTGACATCATAGCAATCAGCTTCTTATGAATAATTTTCCTTCAAAATATCTCTGTCTTCTTTTACATTTATAGTTACCTTAAAGAAATACCAAAGGGGGTGTCTGGGTGGCTCAGTTGGTTAAGTGTCCGACTTGGGCTCAGATCATGATCTTGCAGTTTGTGAGTTCGAGACCCACGACGACGGGCTCTGTGCTGACAGCTTGGAGCCTGGAGCCTGCTTTGGATTCTGTGTCTCCCTCTCTCTCTGCCCCTCCCCCATTTATGGTCCCCCGTCCCCCACCTCTCTCTCGTTCTCTCTCTCAAAACTAAATATTAAAAAAATACTTCTATAAAAACTGAAATACCAATGGGGGGGCGCCTGGTGGCTCAGTGGGGTTGGACATCCAACTCTTGATTTTGGCTCAGGTCATGACCCCAAGGTCGTGGGATCGAGCCCCACATCAGGCTCTGCACTGACAGTGTGAAGCCTGCTTGGGATTCTCTCTCTCCCTCTCTCTGCCCCTCCAGTGCTCACACGCACTCTCTCTCTCAAAATAGATAAGTGAGCAAATAACTATTTAAAAAATCTTTAAACAAATAACAGTAGTGTATACATCTCCTGCACTACAAAACAGTTTCATTACTGTAACACATCTATCAATGGGGACTCGTCCTAATTCTGCCCTCCTCCACACTAACCTTTGGATAGTTACATCTGTCCTGGCATCTACTCTATAGGTATTCACTTTCCCAACTGGGGTTTTTTGCTCTTCGGTGATCAGAATTTTTAAATAATTAATTTCTAAACTGAATTCAGGTGTTAGATAAGGTTTTAAGTGAGATCTGCTCTAGGAAGAAAAATGGAAAAAGGAGTAGCTAATACTCACTAATTAAATAATATCAAGGAGGATATTATGTTCCCCCGGTGTCTTCCAGTTGTAAAATGATTATTTTAGACACATCAAATGTGACAGTTGTGTATTTGAAACTTGCCCATCATTTTGTTGAAGTCAGAGTAGATTTTTTTTTAATTTTAATGTTTAATTATTTTTGAGAGAGAGAGAGAGGGACAGAGCATGAGCGGGGAGGGGCAGAGAAAGAGGGAGTCACAGAATCCGAAGCAGGCTCCAGGCTCCGAGCTGTCAGCACAGAGCCTGATACGGGGCTTGAACTCACAAGACGTGAGATCAGGACCTGAGCCGAAGTCAGACGCTTAACCAACTGAGCCACCCAGGTGCCCCAGAGTAGATTTTTTTTAAGCAAACCAATATTGTGGAAGAATTACGTCATTTTTGGAAAGTGACACACCATTATTTCCACTCTGTTTCTGCCCCCCAACCCTGCCCTGCCTTTTGTCTCTCTAAGAGTTACTTTCCCGAGAGACTGTCGTAACACCAAATGTGAGAATGAAGTTCAGAAACATGCGCCAATTCCAGCATTTCTGGCTTGGAAGACGGCAGAAAAAATATATTTCTGTATTTCAAAGGATCCTATTTTCATAAAGAACCGAATACATTAACGAGTGGAATTACTTTACTCATGACGTGGAGACGAAACTTCAAAGCCAAAGTGAGTGAGCGAAAGCTAACTTCGTTTAGGAGTCTTGCCGAAAGGCTGTTAAAAGTGGTATTGTCCCACTTCACCGAGCTCAAGTTGAAGCTTGGCAGCTGACTTTGGAGTCTCTCTTTTAATAGCACTACATTTGCCTCTCTAGAGGTTAAGCTTCCTCATTGGCCAAGCTATTCACGTACTAAGTCACTTATTAGCTCGATCATTCCCGCATATCAGCTCTGCAGATATTCTGACTCAAACCTGTTCTTCAGTAAAATTTCAGGTTGCTACACGTCATCGTCTTTAGAGTTTCTATAAAACCGTTACACCTGTTTATACTAAAGGCCAACTGTACTTTTTATTCTGGCCCAAAATGAAGTATTTTAGAAGCTGAATGGCAGTTATATGAGGTAAGGTGGAGTCTGAAGCCCTAAATATTCACTAAATATATGATTGTTATTAACTCCCTAATTTTAAACAAAATGTACTGATGAAGACATTCTCATATCCTTTGGCTAATTACACGACTACTCATTACACCATGTTCTTTAAAAATATTCCAAAGTAAAACAAAAGGGGCAAAGGCTTTGATCATTTGGTACTGAAGTAACCTTTTTGGTGTTCTTGAACGTGGCCGAGACCTGAACACGTCGGCTCTTTTGACCACCCGAGGAGGTTCTGAGGGAGCGTCTGCATCTTCAAGGCTGAAGATCTTCTCCTCTATGAATTATATTTAAGCTGATCTGACAGCCATTTAAGTACTGGATTGACTGCTAAGAGTCTGATGAGCACAATTAGATAGCAATTGCATTATAGTGCCTGGAGATTAAGAGAAAACCACCAAAGGACAGTGTTCATTTCACCCGTAGTTGAATGGATTTCCTATCGTGACACTTCTCTCCAACAGTGGAAATTGCCCATATAAAATTCCTAATAAATGAAATACTATCTTTGTCACAATGGCACATCTGAAATGATTTAATAGCACGAAAGCTTCTCTTGCTTTTCTTTCAAACACTCGCGGAAAAAGAAAACCTAGCGATATTTTCTATTCTATTAAAAATAGGTTATCATATGAAAGCAATCATACCGAACTAACAATTGTTGTTGTTACTTCTCTCAAAAGCATGCATGTAAACAGATGCACCGAATTTGACTTCTTAGTTGATTTTGTCGTTCACGTAAAAACTGTCTATTAAGGGCCTATTAATAAAGGCCCTGCTTAGGAGTATTGTCTTCAGTGGAAGAGTTGTGGCTGAAGCAATATGCGTGAAAACCCAAGGGGAAAAATGTGTGAAGTCCTACAGGGGCTCAACGGAAGGACCACGTGGGTCTCATTAACAGCATAAACACTTCTTGTCAAAGGTGACATTGGATAGTGCCATGGAGATTCAGGAGTGCCCACAGGAGTCGTCTGTTCCATGACACTGTAATTTTTAAGCGATCCTACCTGACCAATAATAGGAATACCAGGATCTTTTGTGGAAAGAAAGACTGTGACTTAGGCTATATAGAAAGTGTCTTATTACCCATATTTCTGCCATCTTCCATGAAACTGATGAATTTTATGCATCAGCTTGGCTAAGCTATAGTGCCCAGAGAGTGGGCTCAACACCAGTCTAGATGTTTCTGTGAAGGTATGTTTAACACAATACTAACACTGGAACTCACAGACATTAGATAAAAGCATATGAGCCAACATAAGATGGGTGGGCCTCATTCAATGAACTGAAGGTCTTAAGACATAAAGACTGGGGTACCCCAAAGAAGAGGGAATTCTACCAGTAGACTGTCTGTGGACTCAAGATGGCAACTCTCCCCTGGGTTCCAGCCTGCCAGTCTGTCCTGCAAATTTTGGACTTGCCAGGTCAGATAATTCTATGAGCCAATTCCGCGTGTGTGTGTGTGCGCGCACACACACACACACACGCCCTATATGTTCTTTCTCTAGAGAACCTGGCTAATACCATCAGGGACCCCAATGAGGATGTTATTTTTCAACAGAAGAAGTTTTGTAATACTCTTCTATGTCTACAGCAGAGCAGAGAACTCAAATATAGGACACACGGCATTCAAGTAAGGAGAAAGGGACGGATATTTTAAGAGAGAGAGAGAGACTGCAGCAAGTTTCATTTTAAGTAAAGTGGGTAGTCACATTTTTGCAGCACATATGAAAAATAAACAAGCCTTTTTAATTAGAATAATTTTAAAAACCTATACATTAAGTGAACTTGCAGCAAGAGTGTAGGAAGCAGCCTGGAATAGTTGTCTTGGGGAAGCAGAGAAGCATTTGAACCTATTCAATGTAGCAGATGGCTAGTGGTCAACACGGGGGAGAAACTGGGGAGGGAGGAAAGACCAATAGGAGGAAGACCAACCCCATAGCAGTTTCCTGGCCACGGTGCCAAAGTTCAGTACGGAGACCAATTTAAAAATAGAAATCAGCATCTCCTGCCCCGCCCCCCGCCCCAGTGCACATTCTGTCATCCTCCTGACCGTAGCTTCATGCACCTCCCCGCCCCCCCAGGACCATGTGGCCCAGCAGTACTTGGCAGTTTTGGGGTTTACATGTTATCAGGGGGGATTATCAGATTAGTGTCCCAAACGGCACGTGGGCTCCCTATAGAAATATGCCCCAAGGATTGAGTGTATTTGCATTCACCAAGCATCATGGCTGCATTCAGGAAGCAACCTCAGTACCTGCCAGTGAATGAATGCGTGAAGGAACATGTGTGCATGTATATATGCATATGTATATATATATATGTATATATACACATATATATATGTGTATATATTCATTATATGTATATTCATACATATATATACATACATATACATATATATATACATATATATATATACACAGCTTCTGGAAAAATATGTGCATATATATATATATATAATGTATGCATATACATATAATGAATATATTCATTATATATATATATATATATATATATACACACACACACACACACACACATAATATGTATATATGTCCATAATCAGCAAAATTAATGCTTTGGCTAACAGATAACATACTTATAAATCTCATTCCAGGGGCACCTGGGTGGCTCAGTCGGTTGGGCATCCGACTTCGGTCATGACCCAGGTCATGATCTCACGGTCCGTGGGTTCGAGCCCCGGGTCAGGCTCTGTGCTGACAGCTCAGAGTCTGGAGCCTGCTTCAGATTCTGTGTCTCCCTCTCTCTCTGCCCCTGCCCCCCTCTGTCTTTCTCTCTGTCAAAAATAAAATAAACATTAAAAAAATTGAAAAAAATCTCATTCCACGTCCCAGATTTCTTTGATTCTAAGACAACTTTACCCATTGCAGCTTCTCAATTCTAAAATCTAGTTGTGTAATAAAGTCAATAGATTGTCATGTTTTGTCTATTTTTTTTTTTTCTTGGTCTCTCTCTTTTTTTTTAAGTAGGCTCAACACAGGGCTTCAACTGAGACACCCAGGCACCCCGGGGTTTTTTTTTTTCTTGGTCTCTCTCTCTCTCTCTCTCTCTCTCTCTCTCTTTTAAGTAGGCTCAACACAAGGCTTCAACTGAGACATCCAGGCACCCCGGGGTTTTTCTTTTTCTTGGTCTCTCTCTCTCTCTTTTTTTTTTTTAAGTAGGCTCAACACAAGGCTTCAACTGAGACACCCAGGCACCCCAGGGTTTTTTTTTCTTGGTCTTCCAATTGAGAGCATGTTTGATTTGATGCCATGTAGAGAACGTTTCGTTTTCATCTAACTGGATGTCCACCTATGACATAGAGAAATCCAATTTATTACAGCAACTAAAGCAGCAATAAATAAAGGGTATTTCTTATATATTTTTTTAATCCCTAGACACAAATATGGGCTTCCCAAGGAGGAAACCACAACACAAAATAGATTTCAAATTAGGGTGGGAATGAATTTTTAAACCATGCAATTTTTACTCAAAGAGCTTTGAACCAATCACTGTCATTATATTAGATGAGAATGAGATTATATAAAAAGAGTTTAGAGCTTCAACTTGGAACCTGATGTTTAAACCCTTACACCAGTGACATCACAACACTGTAGCACTAATAAGGGAAGAAATTATATACATATAAATAAGTATGTTACATAAATGTTACAGCTAAAAAGTCTTCGGAGTTTAGAAAAAGATTTTTAAAAAAAACATGTGTATATAATATATATTTAAAAATATGTATATATAAAATCTTATAAGAGTCTTAAAAATTTTAAGGAATAGGCACCACTATTTTTATTATTATTATTATTATTATTATTATTATTCCCTCTGTTCACAACTTTGAAGGTTGAATGTTTTACCCATAGACCCCTAGTGAGAAAATGGAAAAGCCAATAATCAATGCAAATTTCTTAACTCCAAAATCTCATGTTTCCCCTCAAATCAGTACAACGCAATGTAGAAGGCCAAAAAGAATGAGAAATTCATCATTCATTACAGCTCACTGACAGTAAAAAAAGGTAATTGGAATAAAGAAATATGTGTCCAATATGCCTATATATTACAGTCTCCTAGAAAAAAACCGATTTATTCATTTTTCCTGCATATTCTATATTCAATATCGAATTGAACTAGTTTTGTATCCATTTGTGACTCTCTTGCTTTATAAACACTTTCAGGAAAATTACTTTGGGGAATGGTCATATTTTCAATCACAAGAACACATTAGACATCTGAACTTTAAATTATTCTTCGGTATTTTGAAATCCCCGTAAGACCTCGGCAAGGAGAACTGGGTTAACAGGGGCAGAGTGTCCAGTCTGGACTGAGAGGAATCTTCTTCTTTCTCCTTCTTTTTAACTTCTCCCTCATCGAGGTTAAATGAAGAACGAGCAAGGCTCTGATAGGTCTCCTTACTTCCCACCTTTGGATTCCCTGTGCCGGCCAGTAAATACTTGTGAAATGAACGCCCATGTGAATAAATGTTTCTAATCTACTGGTCGGGGTGGTTGACATCCTGCACGTAATACAGCCCGCTTAGGAGGAGTCAGAAAGAGGTGATAGGAGCAGAAGGGCATGAGGCATCCTGACCTTTGCACAGACTTCTAAACAGAAGGGTACCACGGGATCCTGAGAACAGCCTCTCCTACGAGCAGCAGAAGGCGGTCATTGTTTTTGGAATCAGAACTCCACGGACAGGTGAGCAGAGAAAGTCTGCAAAGGACCTGGACTTCACAGCCATCGTGATCCACTTCTAGTCTGAAGCTTCTCAGATGGATCACTGTCGCAGAGTATTTGTCGTCAGGGTATTTGCAATGATCGCAGGACTTGGCCGGTGGAATGTGATGGGATGTCCATTTCCGCTTCTGTGTGCACTCCTTCCCAGGACCCGCCAGCCTCCTAAACGCTAGTTAACGCGCACAACACTTGAAAAAGATCTTCATTTTCAGCCCACCTTCCAAATGTGTAGCTATGATATCATGTCAGGAAGTCGGGTTTCATGCAATCTTGAAGTATCACGGAGGCTTCACCAGTCGTGTCTGTGTTCCTGTCGGAGAGGACGGCAGTGCCTTTCTCTACCGTTTCGCTCAGTGATTGCTAATTAGTAAAAATTAATTAGATACTTTACTGGCACTTGTGCTAGAGTGCAGCCGGCCCGGCACTCGGACCCCATCAGTCCCTCCAGTCCCCCAGCATTCTACGGCTCCAGACATCTGCAGTGACAGCCGCCTCTTGTTCTGTGAGCTCCGTCCACCAGGGCTGAGCACGAGTGGCCATCGTCACCTCTGAGACAAGGACCCTCCCATCCTCCGCAGTGAGTGCGGTTCATTTCCCGCATCTCGTTTCACTCACATGTTCGACGATGACGTTGTGAACACTTCAGGGACTGAACGGCCCGGGATTCAGTCGCTTCTGCACGCCTTGTACCCAGCAGAGAGACGACGAGTTCGGGAGACTTTTCGGGAACCGTTCGCCGAAGGTTCCAATAGAAATACAGATGCGCTTTGACACAGCTTCTGGAAACAATTCTCTGGGATGTTGGCCTAAATTTAACTGAAGTCAAAAACCTTTTATGTGCTCTCAGGTCTTTTCTCGACCCCCGAACACCGGGCTCCGCCTCCCGGGTGGGCTGGCAGGAGCTTTGACTATGCTGATGACCTCACCCTGCCTCCCCATCACCTCTTACTGTTCTCTCTAACATACTTACATCCTTGAGGAGACATGCCCGGATCCCTGGACCATGACAGATTTCCCTGCCTTATGCTCTCATAGGACGTAAACCAGTTACAATTTTCTGTAAATCTGTGAAATCGCTTGTCTACCTCACGTGTATCTCCTCCTCTACACCCCTCGCTGCTGAATGCTGCGGGTCCCATGTTTTTACTCCCCACTTTATCTCTAGAAGGGAGCTCGGTGTCACTGTTTACATTCATTGTTTATAAGGCTCAGATCCCTCTTGGCCCAAATTGCGCACCTGTGGGCTGAACCTCTACTCCGTGGATCGTACGGGAGCCGAGGTCCATGGACAAATGGGCCTTTCCTCCAGGTCTTGATCTGAATGTGCCAGTTAGCTAGAGGCCTTTTGTAACTGGAAACACGAGTTTGTCAGTACGAGACCAGTTGCCCTCCATCAATCCCCATGCCTCTGAGAGCAGAGGGCAGACTCCAGGGAGAGAGAGCCCCCTGTAACCTGGGGTGGTGGGGTGCGGGGCAGGGGAACTGCACAAAGGTGGAAATGTGGGCGGGGGCACCTAGCTCAGAAAGTGCCCACGGGGAACCTTCCTTGTCCTTGTTCACCTTCTCATGTCCTCTTTCCAATTTGAAGTTTCCTAGGGAGGAATCAGGAAAATGAGCGTAGTAGTTCCTTCCTCCCTCTCATTGCCTCTGGCTCATGAAATATTTCAACTCAGTGTCTTAGGATACTCAAGGGGTCAGTTTTTGTTTTGTTTTGTTTTGTTTTGTTTTGTTTTGTTTTGGTTTTGGTTTTTTTTTTTTTTTATCATGTGTTCTTAGAGGTAGTTAATTTTTTGGGGGAAATATTACAACTCCGTGAAAAGTAAACTTGACACTAAGGGCCTAAATATAAAGATATATTTAAATATATAAATAACATATTTATATAATATTTTATATATAATACAATAAATAATATCTTTATATTTATAGTATCTTTGTGGATATATATACTATATATATGGACACATATCCATAAAGATAGTAAATCTAAATTTAAAAAAGACTCATAGTAATGTACAAGGAGACAGACCTGACCAAATATGCATATATAAAGTAGAAAGTGATATGAATGAAGAACATAAAGTCGCCCAGGGTGGTTAAGTCTGTCTGGTTCCTGGCGTTCCCCAAGTCTGCCCAGGGTGACTATTCTCAGCATTACTTGATTCATTTGAGATCATCTGTGGGTAAAGAGTATTATCTACTTCCTCCTCTCATACAAGCAACCCAATGGCCTTATGGCAGGTAAAAAAAAATGGCTATTTTCAAATGCAGAGGGTTGCCTTTCTGGGTGGACAATACTAATAATGGAAAACTGATGAGGTAACCAGGAGCAGACGAACCACTAGTAATTTTCACACACGGTGCCATCCAGTCAAGACTTCGGAAACGAGTTTCTGAGTATTTGGATACGTCTTATTCTTTTGGACAGTGAATTTATTGTTGATAAACTGCTTCAAAATGAACAGGCGGTCTTCGTGAAAGAAAAAAAAAAACCCAGGGATTTATGACTGACAGTATGAAACTTTTCAATCCTCGCTGATTGAACACACATTTATGCCATGTGGCGGATCCATGGTGTTGGAAATGTATATCCATCTGCTGGTAAATTCTGTGCAACATTTTATTATTTTGCACAAGCTGTCACATTTTAAAGAAAAGGGCACAATTATTTATATGAGCATCACTCTCTTGGGGTTTACTCCTCAGGTTTCTTATGCGGGAACTCATTGCAGCCTTTCAAAATGGTAAATGGTAATATAATGTACTTGAGAGACGAATAAAAGTGTTGGTCAATTCAACTCATCTCCTACATACTCTTCGAAGAAACCTTGCAGGGCTGCCTAGACCCCTCAGTTTCCAGGAATAAGGACACCCATGTGCCTACCCCGATTTACTGTTTCACCTCAAGAAAATTAAGCCATGCATCTTGAGCAGTGGAATATGGTCATACTCAATGTCGAAGGCAGCACAGAGACATAATAGTGAAGCCTTAGGAGTCTAACAAGACAGAGGACTACGCTGATGTCTGTTTCAAAAGGAAAGGAAAAAAGAAATCGTGGCAGAGACAACGTTCTGATTCGCTCTGCAGCAAAGGGTAACGCCTGATCGCACTGGAACCAGCTGATGGGACATTTTGTGCAGTGCAGGTGGCAAGCTAGGACATGGGACTTAGAGTCCTGACAAAGCCTTGAACGACTCCTGTAGGGTCACACATGAGTGGTTTTGTCAGTTCTAAGGGGTAACAGACATGGCACTAGATGACTGAAAGCAGGTCTGAGACAGAAAGGAAAAAGTGAATGATACTGCAAAAACACAAGGCTTCCAGAAGAGTCTAGAATCCACACTTGTAGTTGAATGTATAGCTTTGGAAGGTCCAGGGTGCTTTGCAGAAAGAGCAAAGAGGAGTGGAGGGCCAGCCACCTGGGCTGTGCCCACCGGAAGGGCATCCTCGATCCACGTCCCAAAGCTGCTATGTGAGTTAGGGCGGCCCTATCCTATTCTTGCAAAGACTAAATTAAAGATGCATTAGGAGAAGGCAGAAATGATAACTGGAATATGAAAGCCATCAAGATAACCACATCAGAAATGCTGCTAATACATCTAGCCTGGCTCTCGCTTATCCTGCATGTAATTTCAGGTTAATGGATACACGCTCTCCCTCACCCCTGCCCCCCCGCTGGACATACATGATCTCTTTAGTTTTTTAAAAATATTTGTTATTATTTCTGAGAGAGAGAGAGAGCACAAGTAGGGGAGGGGCAGAGAGAGAGGGAGACAGAATCCTCAGGCTCAGAGAGTTGGGGAGCACATTTAACTCCTCCTTAGAAATTGTAGAAAGGGGGGCGCTTGGGTGGCTCGGTCAGTTAAGTGGCTGACTTCAGCTCAGGTCCGTGGGTTCGAGTTCCACATGGAGCTCTGTGCTGACAGCTCAGAGCCTGGAGCCCTCTTCGGATTCTGTGTCTCCCTCTCTCTCTCCCCCTCCCCCACTCACACTCTGTCTCTCTCTCAAAAATAAATAAACATTAAAAAAATTAAAAAAAAAAGAAATCGTAGAAAGGAAAAACAGAGGAAAAAACCTGAAGATAACAGATAAAACGAGCCAAAGTGAAGAAACGATAAGATCAATAGTTTTAAATGATAAAATAATTGTAATTACAGTATGTAATACATAATCATTTTATAAGTATATGATTACCATTGTTATCATACTGATAAATGTTGTCCGGGCCTGGGGACCCTTCAAGGCACTCTTCCTGGCTCCCAATATATTTTGGCCTCATTTCTCCAGGCCCGTTTTAATGTACCCTGACTCAGAGGATTGATGGCACCAGAAATAGTACTAGATTGATGGTCTAAAAACTGAAATATCTACTGTTGCCTCCATAGGTCTTCTTGTGCTCTCCTCTGCACCACTGCCTCCTTAAATTTCTCCTTCTGTAAAACCTCACTCTGCAGCTCACCTCCTCACAGAAACATCCACCGCCTTCCCCAGCGGCTGCCTCCAACACCCCGCCCAGAATTCCAGCCCACAGTCCCACAGTGCGTTCATACCTGGCTGTTTATTTGTCTGTCTCCTACCTTTCTATCAGTTCCTGCCGTCCTCTAGGAGGATGTTTCCCTAGGTACCAAAAAAATGAAGCACGATGACAACCATGAACTCAGAAGGTTCTGCTACCGGATGCACTTTGGGCATCGGCAACAATGGATATTTTGTGGTTATTTAGATTCAAGACCGGTTCAGTCAAAATGCCAGAGAAAATCAAGTACACAATTTCATTTTCTTTGAGGCTAAAACATCTGCCACCGAGAGAGACAGCTGTTGAAATGACTTCCCCGTGATATTAATGTGGGGAATAATTACGAAAAATGGGGCAGTCTGTTATTAAGAACAAGTATGGCTGAATTAGAATTTATTGCTGGAATTTTAATAGAGGATCGTCCTCCATCTTGTAATCTTTAGAACTGTTCGAAGTGCTTTCATGAGCAAGCAGTGTTTTGTTTATGGTTTTATCCTCTCGTGATAGCCCTGATAGGCAGGAAATTATATTATCACTTCCATTTTTATGTATGAGGAAAATAGCATTCACAGTGGTGAAAAGATTTCCCTGTGCCTAGGCTCAGTACTGTCACACGAACTAAAAATGGTGATGAATGGGACAGCCAAGTCATTACCTGGGGACATTTGCACCCAGAAAATGACCCCAGAAAGAAATGATACGAAGGAATATTTATATGAAGCCTTTTATTTACATTGTGTAGAATCGTAGAAGTAGGCAGGTCAGGCTCCCTAGTCGGCCACCATGTTGTAGTATTTGATTTGGAGTCTCAAAGGGAGAGCACAGAAGGAACTGGTACATTTATTCCACCTGAACAAATACTGGCTGCAGTGAAGTGCAGAGCAAAGAATGGTGACAAATAAAGAAATATATTCCGCAGGGTTTGGGGCAGGCGGGGGAAGCAGACAAAAACAAGACCCAATTTCAGAGGAAGCTATGGACTAGGCAGAAGATGTACTGGTCGGTCTCATCTGCTTTTAACTATTTTGCTTGTTTATAAATAGGTCTAATGATTCGTTCTGAAAATGGATGTGATTTAAGATCAGTATTTGTAAATACTGATAAAAAGAGGTGGATGTGTCCCAGAGGGCAACTCTGTGGGTAGGGCAGCTAGCATCCACAGGCAGGTGGACAGAAGGGTTGGTGGGGGGGGGGGGCGGTTACTAGTCACTCAACTCAAATAGAAATGGCTGGATGTAGAAAGACACCCTTTGACTTTCTTGGAAAAGGGAAGTAAGGAGCAGGATGAAAGAGCACACCCAGAATTTCAACTCAGCACAGAGGTTTAACTGCTGCCTAGACACCAGCCTCTGTTTGCACTGTGCCTACTTCCTCATTGCTATTGCCACCCTGGTCCTTCTTTCAGTTCCTCAAAATCAATATACTGCTTTCCACCTCAGGGCCTTTGCATGTGCTGTTCTGACCTAAACTGCAGCCTCTGGCCCAAAGGACTCATCTTTCTTCAGATATCCGCTCAGTGGCCTTCTTCCCAGATAAGACCAAGTCAATTACCCTTTATCACCCACGCACAGAACCACGTGCTTTCCTCCGTAACACTTACTACAGCTGAAATTTTAAATGCTCTGCATGTAGCTCTTTGAATTATATTTGCTTCCCCATAGTGGACTGTAAGCTTTATGAGGACAAAATCCAAATCCCTGACTGGTGTAGTGGCTGGAATTTGCTCTAACCTTCTAGTTGAGATGACTTGAAACAGCATCATCCCTATTCCTAAAGCTAACTGTTCTTTTCCTGGAGATTCTATATTCCCTTCTTTATGCTAAAATTTCCTTCTAAAGAAGAAGAAGAAGGAGGAGGAGAAGGAGGAGGAGGAGGAGGAGGAGGAGGAGGAGGAGGAGGAGGAGAAGAAGAAGAAGAAGAAGAAGAAGAAGAAGAAGAAGAAGAAAAGCCTTGAATGCACTAAGGTAGCTCCCTTAGAAGGGAAGGAACCACAGGCAACATTTGGAGGTGGGGAGATGTGTCTACCATACTCCCAGATTCCCCTTCTGGAGTTACAAATGATTGGCTCAATCTATCCCATAAACCGGTCCCCTTAAAGAGCTCTTGTTAGCTCATGCTTCTCTGAAAAACTCATTCATAATAAGAGTAAACAATTAGTTTATCTTTATCTTTCCCATCCCTCTGTCATATTTGCAGCCTAGCATCGAGCAAAGACTTAAGCTAAAAGAATGTTTATTTGTGGGCTTATAAACCAGGAGTATCCCTTCCCACCCCAAGCAATCAAGATGCACATGTTAACAGGCTGACCAAGCATTCTGCTCTGCCTGGGGAGTCCCGTATCCCAGGAAATACCTCCCGAGAAGAACAGACCTCCAAGGTCAGTCCGGAACATAGGGGCTGAGAACATCACTATTTTCAGTTTCACGTGGCTTTGGTGTAGATGACCGGTCTTCCGCAGTCACCCACGCTGGGTTAGGGAAAACCATGATCTGGCTCCTGGTGGGGAGTGGGGATCATCCATTGCTGTACCACTCTGAGTGGTCTACTATCATTTCTCAGCACTAGTTTAATTCTTTAAGGGAAGGGGTATTGTGGCCGTGTTTCCTAAGAGTTCATGTGGGGACACAATGACTTCACCAACCCGGCATGACCAGACATCACTGAAAAACAAGGCAAAATGAAGGTACGCTTTTCAGGAAAGATGGAAGGACACACATGCCCAGATCAGGCAGGTAAACAACCGGAAGAGAGCATGTGAAAAACCATGTGAAGAAGAATTTGGGTTTGGGCGTGGTGGAGAAGGGGATGTGAAAGTGCATATGGAGACTGACTCTCCCCATCAGCATAAGTTTCCAAATCAATTAAAATATCTCATCTCCCCCAAAGACATGGATATGCAATTAAACACAGCAGCCACTGCACAAACGAACACACATTACCATAGCATTCAAACACACTTTGGGGCACCTGGATGGTTCAGTTGGTTGAGCATCTGGCTCCTGATTTCAGCTCAGATCGTGATCTCACGGTTCGTAGGTTCAAGCCCCGAGTCGGGCTCTGCACTCATAGCGTGTGGAGCTTGCTTCGGATTCTCTCTCATTCCCTCTCCCTTCTCCTTGTCCCTCCCCTCTCTCTCTTTCTCAAGATAAATACATGAACTTAAAAAAAACCCACACATACACTTCATCATCTCATTCTCTTGATGGGCTCAATGAAGCCAACTGAAGTCACGTTTCCTGATTCACGTTTCCTGATTCAGAGGCTGCACGCAACGTGTTCCATGAGTTAACAAAAGAACAAATTTTGGTGAAGGATACAATGACCCTTACAGTGTAGAGATGATTTTGCCTACTAACAACCATGCTTTCTGTAACGTGTCAAATGATGAGTCCACTGCCAGCAATATAAATGTCAAACATGGCCTTTCTAGCTCTTGGGAACTTTGGATCTGAAAAATGGAGTTTTAAGATGTCATCTTGATTTCTATGAAGATAGTAATGAAAGTAAAGAAAATATGAAACAAAAATTGTCTACCATTGATGTCTTGTCCAAACGCAAACTAAGCTTTGCTCACCTACCTGCATACGTGACAGAAAGCACAAATATAAATTTTGGCAAGTTCCATTCAGACTACAAACTGTCTACTCACTCCCACCCCAAACTTACCTTCCAAATGTCCCGGTGACCTTGTATACAACATTGCTAAGTGGGGTGTGACTGGCTACCCTGGGACATGGAGGCTTTCACTTTGGAAGTTCTGTCACGGTTTGCCTGTCTCAAAATATGCACAAGCATTTAATGTGATGTTTTATTTATTTATTTATTTATTTATTTATTTATTTATTTATTTTGAATTCACAGTTAGAGAAGGAGAGCACAGCCATAGACCAGATGGCTATTACTGTTGTCATCCATAGACAATGTTACAGTGTTAACCTATGTAAGATTATACTTTCAATGTTTGGAAAAGAAGGATGTCCTTCGGTAATCTGGAAGTTCACTGAGGATAAGAACAGAGAACAGGATGGCAGTTAGACAGAAATGTATCCAGTATTCCTCCAAAACTGGCTGATGACTTTTGAAGAGGCCAGAAGGAGACTGGGGAGGAACAGACTGACCACACCGGAGTTGTGCAGAGTTCTGTATAGGCCATGACAAAGCTCAACAAGACTCCTTAAGCACTAAAATAAAAATAAAAATTAAAAAGTTACTGAGAAAGGGACAACAAATTAAATAGTCCTTTCTCAATTTCTCTGCTAAAATTGTTACTCATTTGGAAACCAGTGTTGAGTTCACACGTTCAAATTATGTTTGTGCTTTGAAAGCATGTTTCCTGAGAAAGGTCTGTTTAATGTATCATGGCAACCAGTGTGCTTTAGAGCGTTTGAAAATGTCAGATGTTGCAGGCACATGGAGCTGGTATGATGAATTAAAACAAAATTGATGTTTATTTATTTTTGAGAGAGAGAGAGAGAGAGAGAGAGAGAGAGAGAGAGAGAAACAGAGCATGAGTGGAGGAGGGACAGAGAAAGAAGGAGATATGGAATCCTAAGTAGGCTCCAGGCTCCGAGCTGTCAGCACAGAGCCTGACGTGGGGCTCGAACTCACGAACTGTGAGATCATGACCTGAGCTGAAGTCAGACCCTTAACCGGCTGAGCCACCCAGGCGCCCCTGGTATGACGAATTTTTAGATGCAGAGGACCTAACTGACAAACAGCGGGACTCCCAAAGGACAAGCCCATAGGTACAAAGAGGAGGGACGATTTGGGGAAGCTGGAGATTCATTCCTGTAAGTCTAAAGTCTGCTGTTGCTGATAAGTAAACTCTTGTTCCTCATGCTCTGAAGCCTTTGTTGAGGGGAAGTGAAGTTAGCCTGATGTCATCACACCGGAGTGACATCAGGAATCAAGTCTCATGTGGCTCTGATAAGAGCTACAACTCAAAGTGAAGTTCACGTTTGACTGTACTCAATTTTACTGCCATACACAAGAAGACAGGGCTCCAGACATTCCAGAGAAATATTAATGCTCACGACACGGAGGGGAAAAATGCCCTACTGTACCACAGAGCAGAAAGCAACAGTCAGTATTGTTTTTTATTAGATGTAAGTAATATCTGGTTAATTAGTCCTATTTTTACATGTTTCCTTTCTAAAATTATCACAGTGATGCATGTTAGGAATACACAGTAATAAAGTCTATAAATTTTCAGCATCCAGTAGAGAGTTTAACGAAAGTTAAACTGCCATACCCAAGAACAAATATTAATCTTATAAAGATATTGTTATATTTTTATTATATAGATGTGACTAATCGGTCCCAATTAATCACTATTGACACTGGTAACCCACCCTATTACTTAAATAGCATTTATATAATAGAAACGTAAATAACATAGAATGTCACTTCCAATAAACACCAACGTTTCACAATTTTGTTAAAGCAAGAACACACAGGCACACCATTATTGATTATATATAATGCTGCCGTGTTTCTGTTTTATCTCGTGTAGATGTATCCAGAGTTTTCTCCCTAGAAAGGTGGTCATTCTGATCACCAAGGTTATGTCAGGAAAGTCACTCCCTCCTCGTGATGTCCCCTTTCCTTCAGTTGTCTCTTTCCAGATGATTTCAGATCCACATCCAATGCTACTCCATCAGTAAAGGCTTTTATAATCAAAGCAATAAAAATTAATAACCCTCAGCATCTCCACAGCACTTTGGATATAATTTTCCTATAATTTGATTGGTAGGATAGGTATTTGTGGGCACACAAATTGTCCTCATCAAATACAGAAGATGGTCCAGAGGAGGAGTTAGGCCTCAAGTATTGTCACATGTCCCAGCCCCTCTAGCAGGTGGAGGTCTTTAATCGAGGAGGACTGAGTTTGTCTTGGTTGCATCTGACGATTAAATGAAACAAAACAACTGAACCTCGAATCAGCAGATATACTTACCTGCATGCAGGTAAAGCTAGAGGTTGTAAACCTTACCTGTTCCCTGTTGATCAGTCTTTGCCCTTGTAAGATTAGAGTACTGTTTTATAAAACAGAACCATGTGGTTGGACTGCCCCCTCTACGTTCTGATGCTATCCCAAAGAAAGAAGATGAAGCCAATCAGATTTGGTCTTCTATGTTATTAATTTAACATCATGATAGATGGGATACTGATGATCCAAATAAAGACATATCACACAAAACAAACCCTGTACACAGAATCTATGTGTAAAGAAGCAAAGAAGCAGCAAAAGCAAAGAAGAAGCAAAGAAGAATGAAAACGTTGTATTTGGTGATGATCTTATTCCTGCATCAAAACGCTGGGAAAGTATTCACCACATGGCAAAAAAGTCATGCAGATAAAATGTGTCAGATGGTGGAAAGCCCAAGAAAAGACCCCTGTTGTTGGATGCACGACAGAATAAGTACAGGGGATGCATTCAAGGGCTAGGGAAAGAATCCTGGGAGAATAGGAACATAGGCTTCTGAAAGTCAATTGAATTCGGGCAGTGATTTCAGAGGATGAGCAAGTTTTGCGCACAAAGAGATATGGGAAGATGATGACGGATGATGAAATGGTAAGATTTATCACTACCATCTCAAGGAGAGGAAAATGTGGAGAAGGAGACACTAGAACAGTGTGGAACTGAAAAGTAATTGCTGACGAGGGGACGCCTTGGAGATGAGACCACCTCGGTTACGAGGGGAAGGACAGGACAGGGGACGTACAGATTCTGAGAGAAGTCAACAGGAGTTTGATTTGGGCTCATGTTTCTGTCATTATTTTAGCAACGAGTCCAAGTTTCTTCAACAGGAGAAATAAAAACGGCAATCCTGACAATTGGTTTACAGTAAGAGGCTGGAAAGGATTCTTTCAGGTGAAAAAAAAAAATCTTTGGTAGAACAGTTAGAAGCAGTTTTCACGCAGAACAATTTAACAAGAATGGACATATATAGGAAGAGTTGTAGTAAATGAATGTTTTAATGTTTATTTTACTTCCAAGAGAGAGGGAGAAGCAACATGAGCAGGGGAGGGGCAGAGAGAGAGGAAGACACAGAATCGGAAGCAGGCTCCAGCTCCAAGCTGTCAGCACAGAGCTGGACGAACCGTGAGATCATGACTTGAGCTGAAGTCAGATGCTTAACCAACTGAGGCACCCAGGCGCCCCATAAATGAATGTTTTAAATGTTATTATAGAACCCTAGTACTCACAAACTTAGAATTAAATCGCTGTCTTATAACCAAAGGGCATATACAATGAGGTCTCTTTTTAAGTCACTGTGTTTCAGAAGCAGTGGAAATTCTACTTTTTGGTTGGAATTCTAAGTTACGTGCCTCCTGATAACTTTGACTAAGTCACTATTTCACACTATTTTAATAATGTGTGATTTTTATGGTATCATTCTGACAACTGAGAACACTGTAAAAAAGACTGATATTTAGAGACAAAAGGAAAAACATAATCATGTATATTTCCTTATGCCTTGGTTTGTCTTTCCTGCTATTTTTTTTTTAAGTTTTAGAGAGATACACAGAGAGAGTGAGAGCAGGGGAGAGGGGCAAAGGGAGAGAGAGAATCTTAAGCAGGATCCACACTCAGCACAGAGTCTGACACGGGGCTTGATCCCACCATCCTGTTATCATGACCTGAGTCGAAATCAAGAGTCGGACACTCAACCAACTGAGCCACTCAGGTGCCCCTCCTGCTATCCTTGATTTGACATTTTCTCATCTAAGTATTCTCAATTTCTCTTATGTGTGTATATTGTCTCTTTTCCTTGAGATACAAGTGACTTTGGGAGTTTTCTTTATCTTCTATCTACATCTAGAACAATTTTTATTCTTTGCTTTCAAGTAACGTGCTGATAGACAACTCTATTGTTTCTCCAAGGCAACTCATTATCTTTAAAACTCATCCTAACATTATGCTTAAAAGGTCAGATATAAAAGTAGCATCAAAATTATCTATACCATCAAAACAGATCACACACAGTTTATAGGTCAACTGTATCAATTATTATGTATGAGCTTGTCAGCAAGAATATGAGCAGGCTTGGCAGTCTAACATATATTAATTCTAACGTGGGCAGGGATCCAAAAAAGTGCCCTACTATTTTGTTACTTGTGGTTGTAAAACGTTAGGTCTTAAAATGTAATTGTGTGCGTCCAACGTCACTTTGCTGAAAGCGTCACTTTCCCATTGTGTTCATTTATTTATTTATATGTATATTTCTGTCATTTCCATTGCGTCCTCCATTTTGGTGTGAAGATGTCCGCTGGAGAGTAAGCTGCTGAAACAGCAAATATTTTGCACAGTGACTCAATAAGCAAAAGTATTTCAAGAGAAGCCCCATTTTCAGAATGTCAAACATATCAGTGGACGTGATTTCTTGCATTAACCAAGTCAATTTCCTCAGACAATGTTAAGCATCAGCGTGGGAAGGGAGTTCTACTGTTTGTTGAATGTAAAGGTTTAAGGAGGATAAATGAAATAGTGATTTACCAGAAAATAAGAAAGAAGTGATTTTTTTTCTTTGCATTCTTCCATCCTATGAAATATATCCTTTCAGGCATTCCCTTTAATGTGCATAAGTCTTTTTGATGTATAATAGGAGCCAGTAACAATTTATCTCCAACTGAAAAAAAAAAAAAGGAACTTCTGAAGGGCATTTCGTGGCTTTTTCACAAGAACGAATGCAAAAGAATTATGATTTGGGGGCTCTCTTTTGAGGAGTAAGAGCGCCCTCAAATTTAAAAGGACTGGGTAAGTCTTTTGTCATTTGCAGACTGCCTGACCTAGAACAAGACAGAAATTATTTCTAGGCCCAAACTCTGGACAGAACGATCCATTTCTACGACTGAGGGCATACCTGCTCCGTAAGGTCAAGACTCAAAGGATGGGCAGTCTCTGGCGACATGTATGTTAGGGCTTCCTTCTTTTTTAACATCTTGGAGAGTCTGACGGCAACATAAATACCAGAAAAACACTTTGAGGATGTTTTATGCTGATCGTGTGAAAGTGAGAAAAACACAATTAATATCAACTTTTGTTTTTCAGAGAGGACCTTTTAAGAGATGTTTGAGCTTTCCAGGCTCCCCTTCATCCTTCCAATACCCCACCCCTTGGGACACAGTCTGGATCATCCCTATACTTCTCTGAGGTAATAGCCCTTGGGGGATTTTTATTTAAAGGTATACATTATGGCACAGCTCAGTTGTTATTGATCTAGGAGAGTAAGGTGCATAAATGGTATCATCTAAGGTCATAAAATCAATAAGAAACGTGATGACCTTGAAGAGAACCTTCTTTGTGGACCCCCCCCCCCGCCCAACCCCGCTCCCACCTGATTGCCATTACTGCTCCTTACTACGCCCCATGGGACTTTGGATGCACCTCTATTTAAGAAAAAAAATCTCTTTAGGGTACTATGCTTCTTATAACCAAACCATAAATTCTAGAACGCCAGAAGTGTTTTTCAATGTTGAGATGAAAGTGAAAGCAGACACAGGATTAAATCTAGATTCCCCTCCTACTTCTGTGTTTCTTTGTGAAATTTGACTTCCTGAAAGCTTTTGGAAGATACAGCTTGACTAATATTGATATTGTTATTTAAGGAGTCTCTTTTCTTTTTTAAAAAAAGATCTATAAAAATGGAGATGCAGCTTGCTCATTCCTGTATTTGTGAGAATAACCATGTCAGGGTGGGCGGGTAATGTTGCCCTGAACATAGCTCTTTCTGAGGTGTGTCTGGGCCTGAGGGTGGTCTGCACCTTGGTTGACTGGGGACTGGAGAAAACTGTTGTAGGCCCAGAGCCCTGGGGCTGAATCCTGCCACACACTGGTGTTGTCTGACTCCAAGTTCAACCAAGGGAAGTTAAATATGAATGCCTTTGGGTGGGCACCCCCTCTCTGGACCTCTTCCCCAGGAAGACCAAGCATACCAGCTCCTCCATTTAGTTTTCCTTTCCTAACCATCCTTAGAGACACTCAAAACTGTGGCCCAAACTGTGGCCTTTAGCAGAAGACAGATGTGATCAAACAAAATAGACCTACTTTTTAACACACCCTCAGTGGCTATTATTGCTTTTTGTAAAGTTTTTGTTTGTTTGTTTGTTTTCTTTGAGAGAAAGGGGGAAAAAATAGTGCACACAAGCCAGGGAGGGAGGGAAGGAGGGAGAGGGAGGGAGGGAGGAAGGGAGAGAGAGAGAGAGAGAGAGAGAGAGAGAAAGAGAGAGAGAGAGAGAGAGAGAGAGAGAGAGAGAGAATCCCAAGAAGGCTCCACGCTTAGCACAGAGCCCAACACGGGACTTGATCCCACAACCCTGGGATCATGACCTGAGCCGAAACTAAGAGTCCCAATGTTCAACTGACTGAGCCACCCAGGTGCACCTCTCTTTGCAAGTTTTAAAGACAACTGATTTCTTATCAATAGGGCTTAATTACAAATAATAGTAATAATACCTGATTACATCATTGTTCAGTTTCACATTCTCTAATAAATTTATAGATTGCTTATAACCTACAGGCCAAAGTTCTGGAGATCGATATTGAAGGCTGGTCTAAACATTGCCTTTAACCTAAGTTTTCAATTTTATGCTATGTGCTAAACTCACCCCAATTGTAATACTTTCATTGTGTACAAATATCTTTTTCACTCAGGCCTTTCTCTCTATTTTGCCTTCAGCTCCCATCACAGCATTTGGTGTTGTTCTAAATGCTGCTCTCCTGTCACTTCTCATGTCTAGGGCAAAATGTCATCACGGGCAAAGCTGCTTTGAGTCCCTGGGTCTAGATCCCCCCCGCTCCGTGCGTGTTTGTTCGACAAACACTCAGCAAATGCCTACCTCTGCCAGGCCCCGCGTTCAGCCCGGAGATGCATGTAGAGCAAACAGACAAAAGCCCCTGCCTGCAGAGAGGTTATGCTCTAGCAGGGAAAATAGGCAGACACGGATAGGCCAATGTGAATCTGGCATAAGTGCCAGAAGCTGTGAGGGCGATGAAGAATTACACGGACAAGGGGAGAGAGTGACTAGGGCTTGGGGGAGCTCTGAGCAGGTGTCAGTGAGGGAGTAGAGGAATTCAGGGGAGGGAAGAATGTTCCAGACAGACAGCACAGCAAGTTGGAAGGCGGTGCGGGGAGAGAAGACCATGTGTAGGGGGTGTCGAGGGCACTGGGGGAGCTGGAGAGTGACTCAGGGAAGAGGCCTTCAGGGCCGGGCACGGAGGAGTGGATCCCCTTCCGTGTGTGGACAGAACTGAGGAGGGCTGAATGACGTGATCTGACGCATTGTTAGAAAGGCAGGAGGCTCGCAGCGGAGGCAGGGAGCTGGGAGATGGCCCAGGCACTGGTCCAAGTGAGACACGCATATGCTGGCACTGGTTGGGGTCGGATTTACTGGGAAGTAGGACAGCAGGTTTGCTGATGCTGGACCGGACGTGGGAGTGGAACAGAAAGCCGTGCATGACTCCCATGTGTGAGACATGACAACTGGGGGTGGGCAAG
The DNA here is from genome assembly GCF_022837055.1 of Prionailurus viverrinus. NCBI lineage: Eukaryota > Metazoa > Chordata > Mammalia > Carnivora > Felidae > Prionailurus > Prionailurus viverrinus. The sequence goes on from NC_062561.1 coordinate 78,229,769, forward strand.
AGTCAGAGAACAGTGACAGAAGAGTGAGTGTGGTGGGCAGCAGAGGCTAAGAGTTCTGTTGGGTCCATATGGAGCTTGAGGTGTCTCTTATGTGTCCAGATGGTGATTGCCAAGACAGATTTTTAGTATGCCACTGGATGAGTGAGTCTTGAATCTCCAGAGCTGGGGGTATAAATTTGGGAGGTATCTGTTTCAACACATCCATATATTATTGGGAGTTTTTTTCAAGTCATAACATCTCAGTTGTATATGGACAATAGATCGTTCACAGCAAAGTGCCTACAGTTAAGACACTGTGTTGTATACTTAAAATTTGCTAAGAGGTTAGATAGATCTTATGTTGAAGTGATCTTAACACACACTCATCATCATCATCATCATCATCATCATCATCATCATCACAACAATAGTAGGGCAAGAGGGAACCTGGGGGGGTGATGAGTATGCCTATGACCTTGATGGTGGAGATAGTTTCACGGGCGTATATTTACCCCTAACTAACTGGGTTGTACATATTAAACATGTACAGCTTTTTATATATCAACATACCTCAATAAAGTGTTTGATAAATATAATAAATTTAAAATAAAATAGTATGTTTTCAAAACTGCATAGCTTTATTGAGATATAATTCACATATAATAGAGTTCACCCATCGAAAGTTCAATGATTTTTAGTACAGTACAGAGCTGTGCACCCATCACCACCATCTAATTTTAGAGCCTTCTTGTCCCCCAAAAAGAAAATCTCTATGTATTAGCAGCCAACCACACCAACTCAAGCCAACCACTATTTTACTTTCTGCCTCTCTCTATTTCCTATTTTGGAAATCCCAGATAAATAGAGTAATGGAGTATGTGATCTCTTGGGATGATTTGTCTCTTCCAATAAGGTTGGAAGATTTCCAAATTTCCAAATTTCCGAATTTCCAAGGTTCCATGTTATAACCAGTATCAGAACTTCATTCCTTGTTTGCTGAATAAAATTTTATTCTATGATGTAGAACCACTTTTTATTTATCCATTCATCACCTGCTGGACAATTGGGTTGTTTGCACTTTGGGCTATTACAAATAAAGATGCCATGAACATTCACATACAACTTTGTTAGTAGACATATATTTTCCTTTCTCTTGAGTATTTAATTAGGAGTTAGTATTTAACATTTAACTAAATGTTGGATGACAGTATTTTTACATCTATTTTTAAACTATTACACAAGAAACTATCTTCCATTTACCAGGGAAATCATCTTTATTAGCAAATATATGGAAGAAAAAGGATAGTAAGTTTCTGGGATATTGCTAATTTCCAACTGAATTGGAAATTCTTCCCCAGATTCTCCATGTACAAAATACATGGAACATGAAGTGGATGCATATGAAAATTCTAAGCTATTTCCCAGGGAGGAAATCATCACTTATATTGTAAATAGAACTTCACAAACAGAATTTTATGTTAAGCCGACCTAGTTTATTTCCGAGTCAGTGGGTTTGAGATATTCGCAGATTTTTAAACTATGAAAAGGGCAGCAAAATGTAGGAGGAAGATAGGTTTTCTTCAAATTTACTTGCCTTTATTAACTTAGAACACAAGACATTTGTTCATAACTGGCCACAGAAATGATTCATGCATTCTGTGTGCTAGAATTTTTTTTTTTTATGGCTGAGGAAAGAAAGGTACGTGATAAACAAGCAATTGAGGGAAGCAAAGGAGAACAAATCCGCTCATGCATGTTTGAAAGTCTAAGTCACCTCTTTTCGGGGAAAAAGAAGAAAAAAAGTTGCCTCAGTATGTTTCAGTTTTCTATCCTCTACACAGAAAGCAGAGGCAGAAGTACTCAAGACAGTGAAGTTCACCGTCAGGTAGCTACAGTTTTCTACTGTGGTGAACTTGCTTTGAAATCAGGACTAGGTACCTTAAATTATCTTAGCGTCTGATATTGAGATTCCTTCAAACCATACCCTGCCATGTTTATGAAAATAGTGGGAGATAATTTGCACCCATTGAACAGATCATTGGAAAGCCCAATGAAAAGCCTAAGTTAAAGAAAAAAAGAAAAAAGGCTGTGTTAACTAGGAGACCAAAACTTTCTCAGTGAACTGGATGCTGTCAGAATGCAATCGTTGGCCACTAAGATTTCAATAACTCCCAATAATAATCGTTGCAACCATGTCTGAGCCTTCCCCCACACCACACATTCTCGCTGGTCCTTCCTCCTCTGAAACTCCTTCGCATAAAAATACATCAGCTTCATTAATTAGAAAAAATGGTGATAAACTATACTCCTTCACCCTATCTAAAAAATTTAACTGTCATGACCTCTGACGATTGAAAATGGTCACAGGAATATCCGGATTTTAATATAAGCATGAAAAAAATGATTCATTATTGCTGTTTTACAATATAATGCTGGAGATGGTAAGGAAACATTAGTGGGAATTCTGCTTGCTTTATAAAATTTTGAAACCAGTGATTCACCTCTTTATCTTGACTTGTATAATGCAAGTATTTGGATGTCTCAGGTCAGTGGAAAATGCTTTAGTCAAATAAGTAACCTAAGAAACTTACTAATATATATTACACTAATATATAATATGTAATGTATATATTATTATTAATTATAATTAATAATTTGAAAGTTATATATATACGTGTGTGTATATATATATATATACATATATATGTGTGTGTGTGTATATATATATATATATATATATATATATATATATATAACTATCTGATTTTTTCCTTGAGCAGTTTGCTGAAAAGCAACACCAAAATTAAATATCTGAAGGAAAAGTCCAGGTGTGTGTTATCACAAGCTTCAACTACACGTAGATAACCCCCAAGTCATTCTTGGTGCAAAATCAGAAAGAAGTCAATAAATCAGCCTGGTAAGTAAGGAGCATAACTAAACAAACCTTTTACTTACTAAAAAGCGAACAAACAAGCAAGAAAAATAAGGCATTTTTCGTGATTCATAAATTGAAAACCTGGATTTGAGAAACATTTATTTGTCTCTTGTTGGAGCACACTATGATTATGTGTCATGAAAATAAGCCTAACACAAAAATAAATTATTAGTTGCAAATTGTATCTTAACAAAGCTCCAGTAGTGAGCAAAATGCAATGAAATATTTGAGATATATATGTAAGTTTTATTTTTTTAATTGGTTCCTCTGTTTCAAAGAGAAATCGGCTGAGAATATGCAAAGTAAAGAAATTCAGCCAGTCGTTCATGCAGAACTGACTTTCCCTATCTACCGTTAGTGTTTGTATGTAGTTGCCGTATATCTACATATTACATGCTTCTCTGTAACATTGTGCACATATACATACACATGCACACACAAACGGACTCCTATTACATATATCTACCCAACTGAATTGACCACTTTTCACTATTTTAGTGGTTCAACTCCATGAAATTTAAGAATTGAAAGGCAAATTAATAATTAGAGTACTGTTGATTAACTTTCCTGTAGCCAAACACTCACAACCAAGATTTCAGGAAAGGACGTGGTGAGAGACGATTAAAAATTGATATATGGGGATTAGAACAGGGGCTATTCCTTCACTTTTGGAGTATTTGTGCTTCCAAGAAAGACATGATGCTTGTGGGGCATCCGTCAGCTGTGGGCATTTCCCACAATGTCGCTCTTACAATGTTACTTCCGTTTGTCCCCTAAGATTTCAATATCTCTTATTAGACCCAGATTCATCTCATCATTTTAGCCACTAGAAAGAAGAATTAGGAAACATACATTAAGAAGTCATTTGGCAATAAGTAACCATTACTCAGTTCAAAAGCCTTCCTTAAAGCATCAGGAGAAGACAACTTTAAAATGATTTTCCTTTGAAATTCTTTTTTTCTTAAATATGACTTATTGTCAAATTGGTTTCCATACAACACCCAGTGCTCATCCCAACAGGTGCCCTCCTCCGTGCCCATCACCCACTTTCCCCTCCCCCCCACCTCCCATCAACCCTCAGGTTGTTCTCACTATTAGAGAGTCTCTTATGGCTTAAAATAACAATTGGTTGAAATGAAATTTAAGCTTGTTATTGTTTTCCCTTCATAAAATGGGCATTCTTGCATAACACCTACTCAAAACTCAAATGTATTTGATAGATAGGATAGGGCTATTTAAGTGAGACATTCAGTTTCACTGATGTTTTCATACCTAATTCCTTGATCTCTGTCTCACTAACTCTTGGGGAGGATCCACAATTCTACCTGGTTCTACCGTGATTCCCAAGGGCAGCCACCCTGTGGAGGTTATGAGCAGGACAGAAGATGATCTCCCATTTGAGCTCACAACAGAGAGTTCTATTTCATTGCTTTAGAGGCAAAATCAAGGTCGGAATCACAACACAGGCAGATCTTCCTTGGGGTCCTGGTGTTTTCTAAGCTAACAATGAAAGAACACTAAATTTTATCAAGTGCTTAACATTTTTCATGGGGTGCTTGGGTGGCTCAGCTGGTTAAGCGTCTAACTTTGGCTCAGGTCATGACCTTGAGGTTCTTGAGTTCGAGCCCCGTGTTGGGCTGTGTGCTGACAGCTCAGAGCCTGGAGTCTGCTTCAGATTCTGTGTCCTCTGTCTCTCTGCCTGTCTTTCTCTCCCTCTTTCTCTCTCTCATTCCCTCTCAAAATGAATAAACATTAAAAAAATTTTTTTAATTAAAAAATATTTTTCAGACATCATGTTAAATACTTTAACACCTATTCAATTTAGTTCTTACTATCATCCTGCAACACCAGTCTCATTACACCCAATTTATAGATGGCAAAATAGCTGAGAAAGAGAAGAGCCCTTCTGGCATCTAGAGTCTGTGGGCACTCACGGCCAAGCCTTGGCATTCTGCTATTGAACACAAACAATTTCACAGAACATCAACATCAGCCAAGAGGCCACTCTGTGACTGTGACAAGTCAAGAGCCCTGTGTAATCATGTCTAGACACAGACACAACATGAACATTGTTCAAATCACAGATGGTCTAACACCTCTCCATCCCCGCTAATGAGGAACTGCTACTTTCTTAACACGTTACAGTCGACTCCCACTCTTGTCTTCCCTCCTTCTAGATAAGATTAAAATCTCCTGGCATAGAATCAGCCACCTCTGTCCTACGTCTTGGTAGACCCCAGAACAAAGCCCCATGTCAGCCCTTCCCAAATCACCTAACACACACCCCAATGCTGTATGATGGGTCCCTTCTAACACCCTATTGCCGAGACATAAGAAACTCAAATACCGATTAACAGACAATCAACAGGGAAAGAAAATCACATGGAGCTGGTAGAAAAAGTTGGCAAACAAACACTGGAGGGGAGGTGAAAGCCTCTTCAAACGTGGAAAGGTGGGAAAGGATAAAAGAGGTTATAATAATCCCATAAGTAGCCAAATACAGACCAGCTCCAATAAAATGATAAGAGTTAATAATTCTGTAACAGCGAGCACAGTGTGAAGTGCCTTACGTGGATGAACACGTCCTTCTCATAATACCAGGACTATTTTATTCAGATTCTACAAATGGAGAAATTAAGGCACCAAGAAGTTAAACATCTTGGCAAACATCTTACGCAGCTGGCCAATGACCATGCCCAGACCCAAAGTTTAAAACACGAGACCAAATAACGGTGGACCCACTTACATGATTTAATTTGTTGATTTTATTCCACATATTGAACGTCGGACCCATCGATCCACTTGTTTCACAAGCAGTGCAGTTACTGTCTGTATTTCATGGAAATGGTTCATCTCTTCACCTGCATCTAGTGCCTTCTTGGTGAATAGCTCTCTGAGTACGTAAAAGCAGTTATCCAGGGCAGGTAACCTTCACATCCCCAACGTCTGAGAGGTGGTGATTCTGACTCTCCTTGATGACTTTCCCCAAAATCAAATTCCCACAAAAAGCATCTGTACAAAGCCAGCGTTTGTAGTCGTTTTCATTTCCTTGTGGAGTTACAGATCTGAACCCCATACTATATGGCGCTGCTTTTAGAAAAAGCTTGTTTACTTTAATATCTAAAGCTCATTAATCACTATAGGATCATAACCCCGAGGGGTAAATATTAGACCTATGTTACATTTCTTTGATTTTTAAATACCACTAAGTGAGCTATTGTAACAGGCATCAAAACAGTATTTCTTGACTAGACTTCAAACCAATTTGTCTTCCCAGAACAATACTTGAAAAATAAGCATTTAAAAGAATGCATCACAGTCTGAAAGACTTTGGGGGGATCCAAATATAAGACAATACCATCTTTTCAGAATGATAATTTTCAGGAAAAATATAAAGCTCTCCTTGATATTTGGGCATTTAAGGTGGTTACTGATTACTGCACGCTTAACATATATCACTCTTATGTGGCAAAATAATTTATTGAGCTATTAATTTGGTTAAGAAAAAAATTGCTATTTTTTTCAGCTTTTTTTCTTTTTAAATTGAAAACCACAGAAAAGTTGCCTGAACAAGGGGCTCCTGGGTGGCTCTGTCGATTAAGCGTCCAACTTCAGCTCAAGTCATGATCTTATGGTTCATGAGTTCGAGCCCCACAACAGGCTCTGTGCTGACAGCTCGGAGCTTGGAGCCTGCTTCGGATTCTGTGTCTCCCTCTCTCTCTAACCCTCCCCTGCTCACGCTCTGTCTCTCTCTGTCTCTCAAAAATGAATAAATGTTAAAAAAAACTAAAAAAATAAAATAAAAGTTGCCTGAACAATATTTTTTGTGTTGTTCTTATGCCATGAATCTCTCTTGCTCTCCCTTTCCAGGCTATTTGTGGGACTTCTGTATTTCCTTGTCTCAGAGGAAGTTTGTATCGTGGGAAAAGAAGAAGCAGTTGCTTAGGACCAGAGCAGCCTGGCTTTTTTCCTCCAGTGGAATCAGAACGAATTAAGGGTATATTGTTACTGTAATAGAGAAGAGAGGTGCCTTTGAAGTATGATAGTTGAAGTAAGACTAGAAAGCAAAACTATCGCTTTGAGCCTAGGGAAATTGTGAAGATCCATAAGCAAAGGAGATCCCAGGTTCTCTTCCTCACACTGGACCTCTGTCCTCGGGAGGTGGCAGATCATCTGAGGGAATGGTTGAAGGTCCATCAAGGCATGCTAAATCAGGAGGATAATTAGGACCAACACATTTGGAAGATACAGGCCATCAGACTTTATGGGTGCATTTCAATGGACAGTGGGTGTCCTGGTGGCTCATGGCCTATGATTTGAGGGAACTCTTTCCGTGTTTCATTCGGCATCAGAATCCTGAGACCTTTGAGTGACCCCTGGGCCAGCAGAAAGGTAAAAACCAAACTTATATTTCTGATTGGATTTAGATAAGTGTAAGGTACATTTTCTTGCACGTGTGAATGGCTGGAGAAAGACTTACACCTTTCATACGGCAGTGTGAAATAAGGTCATCCACATTGTTCTTATTTGCTGAACCCTGCCTTCTTCGCCCAGAGAGTTTAAGGAATTTGCTCAAGTTCGGGAGTAAATGGTTGAACCCATATTCAAACTCTGGTTGGTCTGATCTCAAGCCCAGAATCTTCCCACCTAGTTGTTCACTCCAGTGTGGTTGAATCACTGGACGGACAACAATATAAAGATTAAACAAAAAAAATTAGCTGGGCTAAGGAATTACATAGTTCGTTGGTAGGCAATGGACAATGTGGTCATGTCTGACCTTTGTTTACATAAGAGTTGTTAATCCTGTGCTTCCTATGGTAAATAAGAATAGACCCTGTCCTCAAACAGCTCCACAAAGATTAAGCAGGCTATGTGACTTACCAGCTGGGTGGCCCTAATAGTTTTGCTATTAACTCTTCTGAGAGACAGGTCGCTCCGTCACGGAATATGAGAAATAGAAGCTTCATGAATCAAACACACTGCTTCTGTAAAAGTGCACCCTCATAACAAAACTATGCCAAAACGAGAAAGTACAACCTGGACCAATAGTTGAGTGTGCCCAGTGCCAAAACCTATGTGCTGACAGCAAAGATGGAAACGCTAGGGGTACAGCATGATTTGAGAGAGAGGGAGAGAAAGAGAGAGAGAGAGAGAGAGAGAGAGAGAGAGAGAGAGAGAGAGAAAGTTAAATTTTCTTGGAAACGGCTTCGGGGATACTGAGTATCAAATATCAGAGTACTGAGTACTTTCTATGTGTCAGATACCATGCGAAGCCCTTTAGGTCAGTAAACCTGCTTCATCCTTATAAACAACCTCCTACGTTAGGTACTGTCATGATCCCCACGGAACAGGAAAGGAAGCAGACTTCCTAGGAAATCAGAGACATTTGCCCCAAATCAGACAGCTTCCTAACAACAAGTGCTGGGTCTGAAACCAAACTCTGTGCAGCCCAGTCATAAAACCGTTAAGCTCATCTGTTGCTATCATTGCTAACAGTAATCAGGTACTGGTACACAGGATGCTGTAACAGAGCACGGAAACAGTGAGTTAGAGATATTTACTCCGCCTTCTTCGCAGCCCATCGGCTGCATGCCTCCCACGTCCCAGGCACTGGGATAGCTCCCCTGTCAGGCTCACTTCTGGAGCTGGATTGGAGTGGAAATGGTCCTGTTTTACCCACGGTATGAAAACAGATTTCAGGAACAAGAAATCGTTCCAGGTCTCGGAAGATGGGGCAGTGGGTAACACCAGTGATGCAGAAGGAGACTGTATTTCAGGCATTGAGTAGGGTGTGGAAGGGACCAAGGAGCCCTCACAAAGAGGGTGAATTGAGTCTGCCCAGCTAAGCCCAGAGTGGGAGAAACACGTTTCCAGCCTGGCCTCCCTCGGCAGTTCTGGGAACACAATGAACACATTCATTCTGCGGTCGAAGGGACTGGCGTGACCCTCAGGACTTTCAGGAGAAAAAGGCTGATGTTTGATCCACAAGCAATAAAGGGTTCCCATCCAGCTTGGTAAAATGACAGAAGGCACAGAGGACCGTGAGCTGAGTCTGGGGTTGAGGACTGAGAAATGGAGAAAGAAGGAGCAGACCCCAGAACAAGGACAAGGGAACTGGCCCACTCAACGTGGGAGGCGGCAGTGGGTGAAAGACGGTGTATTCTGTCTGTTGGCTGTCCCACCCACATTAAACACACCACGGTAAAAAGTAGCTACCACTATGTCAGGTAGAGCGGAACCATCTTTGAACACACGCACTGGCCATGAAAGGAGCAAAGGACTTTATTTAATTTGACAGCCAGGTTTAATTTTCCTCAGTCTCATTTATAGATACTGCTCTCACTACTTCCTGTCACCTTCCAGACCCTGTGTGGAAGAATGAGCAAAGTAATTCAGGCAATCTTGTAGTGGTCAGCAATCCCTTTCAGAAAAAAAAAAAAAGACCTTTCCACGGTGGTGGCTACTCTTGTGTGGCCTCCTTTATAAAAAGACACATTGAATTTAGCTTGTGGGAATGATGAACTTGCAGGAATGTGCCCTTCCCACGCCACAGGGAACTTTCCTGAAGCACCTTCCACCGTGGTTCCCGGCCAGTTAATCACGGTTTTACTAAATTATTAGGACGTTCACTGATTTCCAAAATAAACATTTTTTTTTTGTCAATTTGCAAAAGTGGGCATGGGTTCCTTGATTAAAAAAAAAAGGCTACCTAATCTCAAGATTTTGGATAATCTGAGATGATCATGCTGAGATGATCTGTGGATGAGGATAAAGGACGGGGCTCAGTGGTCGTTTGAAAACATCCCTTCCACTGTGGGAAATTGGAAGACATCGCTCATCATTTCTCTCTTCTCTATTCTGTCCTTCCTCTGTATCATCTCCATTTTAAGTATCGTGTATTGACGCACTTCTGTGTGTATGTATGGATTTATGCTCGTGTGCGTGTGTGTGTGTATCTTGGTTCCTATCTCCACTGGTCTTCAACGATACTGTAAAAAGATTCTGTCCAGTTTAGCACGTGCTTTCAGGGCACTGGAAGTCAAACTGGAAAGATTCACTTTTTTTTTATAAAATAGAGAAAACAACAATTGAAACACCAAAGGAGGAGAAAAATTAAGAATCAAAATACTGGCGATATTGGCAAAAACCACATTGAGTTAACGTCTTCCTCCATAATGGTGGGAGGTTTTTTTTGTTTTTGTTTTTGTTTTTGTTTGAAGTAGAAAAGAAAGGAAATTACAACTTAACGTAAGCTCAGAGAAGAAGTTCGGAGTGAGGCAAGATCACAATGCAGGAAGGCACAACCTATGAACCCTGC